>NC_066265.1:27475833-27778863 GCF_905404315.1 Leptidea sinapis
CGGCTGTGGGGTCTATGGAGAACGCCCCAGGTTTAAATCCAGCACAAACCTGGGAAGCTTTACCTCCATATTTCAAGCAGAGGTGTACGCCATCCTGGAATGTGAGGAAACCAATATCCAAAAAGGCTACTTCAATCATAACATATACATTCACTCTGATAGTCAGGCAGCATTGTTGGCTTTAGACGCTGACTTGACGTCGTCTAAGTTAGTCAATAATTGCGTCGAATGCCTGAATTCATTAGGCATGAAAAACAGAGTGATTCTCAGATGGGTCCCAGGGCACGCCGGAATCATAGGCAATGAAATGGCCGATGAGCTCGCAAGAGCTGGGGCTAAAGCAGTCCGATATGGTCCGGAACCCATTTGTGGACTGCCAAAGAGCGCCATCCGACACACCCTGAGTAACCAATATAAACAAGAAGCACTTAAACGCTGGAACAACTCTTCAGGTTTAAACCACTCTAAAGCACTGATAAGGGCATTCAACAGTAGCTACGCGAATGAAGCCCTATCATTGAACAGGAAAAATCTATGCATACTCACTAGGATGCTAACCGGGCACTGTCGCCTAAACAAGCACCTCAGTGTGGTCGGCATCAGAAGCGACAAGGCTTGCAGGTTCTGCCTTGAGGATGATGAAACACCTATTCATCTACTCTGCGACTGCGGCCCACTAATGCATAAGCGTAACACAATCTTTGGCAACTACTTCGTACCACCAGATAGTGTTTGCAACACTCGCGTCAAGGAACTACTGCGGTTCGTAAAGGCGGTAGGGCTTGACGATGAGCTTTAGTATGAGTGGCGAACACAATAGTCCAATTCTGGACGCGGTGTTACTAGGAACCTTTTAGGACCAGGAAATAGCCACCCTCTTCAAATAATAATAATAATAATCAGCTCGAACCATTTGACCGCGTGCAACGCAGAGCAGCTCGAATTGTCGGGGATCCAGTGCTCTGTGAACAGCAGGATAACTTGGAGTTGTATAGAGACATCGCTTCATTGTATGTCTTCTACTGCATTTATCACGGGGAGTGTTCCGAAGAGTTGTTTCTCCTGATTCCTGCCGCCCAATTCCACCTTCGCACGACACGCCAAGTTAGGATATCGTCCCCACCATCTGAATGTGCGGTGGTCTTTCTTCCACTTATTACAAATCTGTGGAATGAAGTTCCTTGTGCGGTGTTTCCGGGACGAAACGACATGGGTACCTTCAAAAAAAGCTCGTACACCTTCCTTAAAAGCCGGCAACGCTCCTGTTATTCCTCTCGTGTTGCAAGAGAATGTGGGCGGTGGTGATCCTTTAACACCAGGTGACCCGTATGCTGGTTTGTCCTCCTTTTCCATAGAAAAAAATATCATGTCTTAGTCTATTGCTCCTTCTTGGAAACATGTTGTAACGGAACGTTACTACAGCATAAGGTAGTGGTGTTTTAATTAATAATAGGTGTGGGCGAGACGGTTCATGAGTGAGCAGGCACGCATATGACGCCGTGTAAGGGTCTGGGCTGCGCAAGCGGCACGGACAGAGGCTAACAGCTGTTTCCGCGGCCGGTCGACATAAATTGATTTAAGAAGATTTCAACGCGTGCTCAATATACATAATTACTAAAATTAACAGTTACGTAATAAATATATAGTGTGTATTGGATAAATCCCGCTCTAGGGTGAGTATTGAATAGCACATAAGTCTTATTTTATTGTAACTTAGCTGTAGAACATTCGCCATTGTTAATTATTTGAGAAATAAAATAGAAATCGCTTAAATTACAGTTATCTATGCAAACTTTTTACTGACCACAAGGTTTTTGTTAAATAATTAGATTAGTAATGTTTTAATTTATTATCATAATAAAGTGCTTGCTTTCGTTATTAGTTCATTAATAATAATATGTAAACTTCGTTCTGCTTTGCCATGTCGACAATCTCGCCACTATGCACCAAGTAGGTACCTACGCAATCCTCGAGATGTCGATTTGTGCGATTGCTATGTTATGCTTGCGGGTTCCGTGTTCTGGAAAGAAGGAACGAAATAAAAAAAAAAAGGAATGGACCGCCAATCGCTAGTTTATAATTCCAGGTCCTAAGTTACCGCTGACGTTGAACCTGCCTTGGTGCTTGCGGTTCTGAGGACGTCGCTCCGCATCGAACGATTCCTGTCTTCCTGGCGCTGGAAGATCACCGCATCCAGATCGCCGAGCGTGACTGAACGGGATCTCGCAGGAGAGTACCAACTATAGCAGAATCCGATAGAACCTACCACGACTTTTTTTTTTTTTAATCGTGTTACCCTACCATAATATAAATTTTATATTATAAATTCTTATTAAAATTAATTAAAATTAGAAATTTAACTGAGGCACTATCGTTTTGTTTTTTTTTGTATTAAATTTTAAAATAACAAACGAAGGTGTCGCACTGGCGCCCAACGTGGTTTCTATCTGGTTTTGCTTTGGGTATAGTGGTTGTGGATTGTTTGTAAGTGTTTATGTGGACGTCCTTTTCTTTGTTTTTTTAAATTGTGTAATTGTGTAAATATAAATGATACATAAATTGCATCGCTTTGATTATATTTTACTTGTGCAACTTAATTAAGTTTTGTTTTATTTGTGAATTTTTATATCAAGTTGAAATACTACATACATTATATATTATAGTTACATTTAAGTTATATTATTTTTATAAGAGGACGATTTTAGAACAGTGTTTTGTAACAGAACGAAGTATTTTCTCGATTTGTGTGCTATTTAAAATTCACCTAAAGTGCAATCAGTGTCAGTATGTCTTTTCCAATAAAATTTTTTTCACTTCAAAAAACAGAGTTAGAATACGAAGTTGCGATAAGAGGTGAAAGCCCAGGTACTACTGTGGCTGAACTTAGAAAACAAATCAATAAATTAAGTCAGTTGTTTCCTTCTCACGACATATTATGCTCTCACCTTGAACCGTCTGAGGATATAGCGAGTCTGGACTCTGGTCTTACAGACAAAAGTTCGTTATTACGTTTAGAAAATTTATTAAATAACATTTACCATAGGATCAACAGAATTGAACCTGATGACATAAAAGAGGAACATCTTACAAGTACCAAACTCTTCAGGATATGTTATGAACAATATTTAAAACTTTCAAATAAAATAGTCGATCCTCTTTTAGTTGATTTAGCCACCTCAACGATTGCGACTTCGTCTAAAAGTCAACAACCTATTAATATTGCTGTCACTTGTGACAAAAGTGTAACTTCCGAACTAGGCAGGTTGAAGTTCGATGGCAAGTCTTGCGTTAGATCTTTTATTGAACGTGCTAATGAATTTAGCGAAGCACGTAACATCCCCGACTCAAAATTCTTATCACTTGCAACAGAAATATTTACGGGTGACGCATTACATTGGTTTAGAAGTATTAAAGACCAAGTTTCGTCTTGGGATGATCTAGTTGTTTTGTTGAAACAAGATTTTGATAAAAGTGATTATGATTACCGTTTAGTTTCTGAGATTCGCTCTAGGACCCAAGGGGAAACGGAAAATATCACAATTTTTTTGTCTATCTTATCAGGTATGTTTGCACGGCTTTCTAACCCAATGCCGGAAGAGGACATGCTTGAAATTGTGTTGCATAATATTCGTCCATGTTATGCTAGCACTTTAGCTTCCTCGCCTGAGTTACGGAATATAGATCAGGTTAAAACTATCTGTAAAAATTACGAAAATATTCAATCGCGATTTGCGCACTTCAGAGAACCAATTGCAGCTTTTGGTACTCTGGCACCAGAATTTGCTTATAAAGGCACTGAAATATCTGATAAATTTAAGTTAAGCAGTAATGACGTTAAAAGTATTGTAAAACAATCGAATACTAGCTTGAGAAACAACTCTAATGTCAATATAAATGAAAAATACGTACACAGCATCCAAAAAAACGATTCTGGTACAAGTCACAAATTACCTTATTGCCCAAGGTGCCGTAATAATACACATTCCTTGAAGGATTGCACTAATGCGGATATTATGTGTTTTAAATGCGGTCACAAAGGAGTTAGGAAACCTGACTGCCCCACCTGTAATACCAGTTCTCAGGTTTCAAAAAACTAAAATCGCAGAATTGTGGCAAACCTAAACGAATAAATAACAACCGTACAAGCAAAGAGGAATGGAATAACTGGTTAGAAATGGTTCGTTTATTTTTTCTTGGGAACAAGGTTGCTTCAATTCTGCACGTTAAACCTAAAAATGATACTAGACCCTACGTTAATATAAAAGTCAATGATATTACAGCTTCAGGCCTTCTAGATTCAGGTTCAGCAGTAACCATACTAGGTAATTATGCTCACACCGCATTGGTCGATCGTGGTTTGAAGTTATATACAGCAGATAAGTTATCAATTGTGACGGCTGGTGGACAGAATTTCAAAACTGTTGGTTATCTAGATTTACCAGTGCAGTTTGAAGATCAATTTCACATTATTAAGGCCCATATAGTTCCCGAAGTTCAATCACCACTTATTTTAGGAGTTGATTTCTGGCGCGCTTTTAAACTATGTCCTAAATATTTGGGATCGTTTGGTTTATCAAGTGTTCCTCTAGCAAACATAAATACTGATACTTCTACTGTATTCATACATTCATACGAGAATTTAGATGAGTCTCAGAGGGCTCGTGCCAGTAATATTATTGATCAGTTTAAGGAAATTTCTTTTGAATACAAAGGCTTAGGACGCACGAATTTAATTACTCATCGCATAGATACAGGAAGTTCTCCTCCGGTTAGACAGCGTTACTATAGACTTTCTCCAGAAAAACAAAAAATTTTAGTCGAGCAGGTGGATGAAATGTTAAAACTTGATGTAGTTGAGCCTTGCGAAAGTGCGTGGCAATCTCCAGTATTACTAGTAACAAAGAAAAACGGTCAGCCTAGATTTTGCCTAGATAGCAGAAAACTCAACTCCATCACAAAACGTGATGCATATAATTTGCCATATATAAGCGAAATATTGGATAACTTACGTGACGCGCGTTACCTTAGTAGTATTGATTTATCTAAGGCCTTTTGGCAGTTGCCGATTGCCCCCCAGGATAGAGATAAAACAGCATTCTACGTCCCAGGTCGCGGAACGTTCAGGTTCAAAACTACTCCGTTTGGGTTGACTAACGCACCATCTACGCAACAGCGTTTGGTTGATTTATTGTTTGGGAATATGGAAAACAAGGTATTCGCATATTTGGACGATATAGTTTTAGTTACTAGCTCGTTTGATGATCATGTGACACTTCTCTTGCAAGTACTTGATAAGTTACGAATGGCAAACTTAACTGTGAATCTAGAAAAATGTGAATTTTTTCGTAGTCAGCTTAAATATTTAGGCTACGTGGTTGATGCGAAAGGTTTACGAACTGATCCAGATAAAATCTCATCAATTTTAAACTATCCAACTCCTACGTGTCGTAAGGACCTTAAACGTTTCCTCGGCACGGCAACTTGGTATAGAAGATTTGTTCCAAAGTTTAGCACAATCGCTGGGCCGCTCAATAAGCTGACTTCTAGTAAAAAGTCAGCTCCCCCCTTTAAATGGACTGATGAAGCTGACGTCGCGTTTAGGATGCTAAAAGAATGTTTAGTATCTGCACCAGTTCTATCTTGCCCTAAGTATGACCTTCCTTTTGAAATCCACACTGATGCTAGCAACTATGGCGTAGGTGCTATGTTGACTCAAACTATTGAGGGTAAAGAACACCCAATAGCTTACATGAGCAGATCTCTATCCGGGGCAGAAAAGAATTATAGTATCACAGAGCGTGAGACATTGGCTGTTATCGTCGCACTAGAGCACTGGAGATGCTACATAGAAAACGGAAAAACGTTTACGGTGTACACAGATCATTCAGCATTAAAGTGGTTCCTAAATTTAAATAATCCAACAGGGCGCTTAGCGCGGTGGGGTGTACGGCTATCATCATTTAATTTTGTCGTAAAACACCGCCGGGGAGTTGATAATATTATACCAGATGCTTTATCGCGTGCTGTACTGGTGTCTACCATAGATACTTTGTTAGCAAACACGAACACTAGTGACGATTGGTATTTAAATATTTACGACGGCTGTAAAAAGGCGCCCAGTTCATATCCTAATTATATAATAAAGAATGATAAACTATACCGAATTATGCGAAAACCTTGTACGCTTACTAGAGAATTTGATTGGAAAGAAGTAGTTCCGAAAGAAACTCGAATGGTAGTTATGAAAGAGAATCATTCTGAACCAACAGCAGGTCACATGGGCATTTTTAAGACTTATAAGCGTATTGCACTCAGGTATTACTGGCCTAATATGCATAGCGATGTAACGAAGTTTGTTAGTTCTTGCTCTACGTGTCTCTCATACAAGCCACAAAATCATGCTACGCTAGGTGAAATGGGAAGGCCTAAACAATGCTCTAGGCCCTTTCAAATGATTTCCATTGATCTCATGGGACCACTTCCGGTGACTCGAAAACAAAATAGCTACATTCTGGTGGTTACTTGCTGCTTTTCAAAATTTTGCCAAATTTTTCCCATTAAGAAAGCTACTTCAAGCATTATTACGAAGATCCTCGAAGAACAAGTCTTTTTAATACATGGCGTACCTCAGACCATTTTTTTAGATAATGGTAGTCAATTTATAAGTGGTCCGACTAAATCCTTCTTTGATAGGTACAAAGTTCCAAACGTTTTCTTTACGCCCAAGTATACACCCCAAATAAACACGGTTGAGCGCTATAATAAAACTATCATAACATGTCTTTCCACATTCGTCGAGAACGATCACAGAACTTGGGATATCTTCATTCCAAAAGTACAATTTGCGGTCAACAACTCTGTGAATGAGGCTACTGGATATACTCCTTCATTTCTAGTGTACGGTAGGGAATTAGTCCTTTGCGGGTCCCACTACACGGATACGGATTTAGGTGACGAAATTTTGTTTCTTCCGCGCGAAGCCTATGCAGAAAACCTTGGGGCTCTAAGGTTAATATTTGATGATGTTCAAAAATCTTTATATCAAGCTCATGTTAAAAATACTAACCATTACAATTTACGGCGAAAAGCTTTCGAGTTTAATGTTGGAGACATCGTATTTAAGCGTGCTTACGTATTGAGCGATAAAGACAAGTACTTCAGCAAAAAATTGGCTCCAAAGTTTATTAAGTGTCGGGTAACGCAAAAGCTTTCACCTCTCGTATATGTTTTGGAAAATATGTCGGGAAAGAATCTAGGCACTTGGCACATTAAAGACTTAAAAATTGTAGGTCATAATAAATTGTAATTAGTAATTTATTTATAGTAATTTCTAAGTATTTTATTTTTATTTTACTCTGTATTTTTTTTTCCTTTTTTTTTAAATAGTTTTGCCTTATTGTGTAAGTGTGTAGGGCGGGTACTATATTATTTGCGGATTTTACCTTTAGTCAGGTTAAATCCTTGCGTGGGCCGAGCGGGTAATGTAACGGAACGTTACTACAGCATAAGGTAGTGGTGTTTTAATTAATAATAGGTGTGGGCGAGACGGTTCATGAGTGAGCAGGCACGCATATGACGCCGTGTAAGGGTCTGGGCTGCGCAAGCGGCACGGACAGAGGCTAACAGCTGTTTCCGCGGCCGGTCGACATAAATTGATTTAAGAAGATTTCAACGCGTGCTCAATATACATAATTACTAAAATTAACAGTTACGTAATAAATATATAGTGTGTATTGGATAAATCCCGCTCTAGGGTGAGTATTGAATAGCACATAAGTCTTATTTTATTGTAACTTAGCTGTAGAACATTCGCCATTGTTAATTGTTTGAGAAATAAAATAGAAATCGCTTAAATTACAGTTATCTATGCAAACTTTTTACTGACCACAAGGTTTTTGTTAAATAATTAGATTAGTAATGTTTTAATTTATTATCATAATAAAGTGCTTGCTTTCGTTATTAGTTCATTAATAATAATATGTAAACTTCGTTCTGCTTTGCCATGTCGACAATCTCGCCACTATGCACCAAGTAGGTACCTACGCAATCCTCGAGATGTCGATTTGTGCGATTGCTATGTTATGCTTGCGGGTTCCGTGTTCTGGAAAGAAGGAACGAAATAAAAAAAAAAAGGAATGGACCGCCAATCGCTAGTTTATAATTCCAGGTCCTAAGTTACCGCTGACGTTGAACCTGCCTTGGTGCTTGCGGTTCTGAGGACGTCGCTCCGCATCGAACGATTCCTGTCTTCCTGGCGCTGGAAGATCACCGCATCCAGATCGCCGAGCGTGACTGAACGGGATCTCGCAGGAGAGTACCAACTATAGCAGAATCCGATAGAACCTACCACGACTTTCTTTTTTTTTAATCGTGTTACCCTACCATAATATAAATTTTATATTATAAATTCTTATTAAAATTAATTAAAATTAGAAATTTAACTGAGGCACTATCGTTTTGTTTTTTTTTGTATTAAATTTTAAAATAACAAACGAAGGTGTCGCAATGTTCTCAAAATTTGGTACATTATAATAATTATTAAGTATTTTGTATGTTTCAATTAGATCAACCCTTTCTCGCCTGCTTGTGAGGATGCTGAGTCTAAGCTTTGTAAGTAAGAACAAAATTTCATATGTAAGATTTTTCAGTTCCGTAGTCAACTTACGGCCGTTTCCAATATACTATCTACAGATAGAGATAAATTACTACCTCCTACTGTCAGTAATTAGCTGTTAATAACCTGAAGCTGTCCCAAAATACCCGATAAGTCATTCTTATCGCCTTATATTGGGACGCGTGAATTGCTTTTTCCATACAAACTACTATCGCTTGTATGCTATACGTCGTCCGATTGACAGACAGCGTGGACAGATAAGGTGAGTTACCGTCTATATGTTTATTGGGACAGAAAAGTCAACGATAGTTACAATTTTTACATCAAGTAAGATATAGACTGAATATTGGGAACGGCCGTTAGTTGCTCTCGTCTGTTCCCTTCCCAACAATTCTGTATCCTTAACGAAATATGGATTCCAAACCTGAAATGAATACTTCAGTAATGGTCTGATAGAAGTTTTACAGATTTTTAAAAAGGTTTTCCTGGTGATGTTGAAGAATGCTTTTCTGATTAGGCTCAGTACTGAGTTGGCCTTATTCACAGTAGCTGCAATGTGTGCTTCCCATATGAGATCATTGCTTATGATCACTCCTAGGTATTTTTGTGTATCGTTTTTAGGTACTTATTGTCTAACCAATATGATATTTGGGGAATATTTTTTACGATATGTAAAATAGTGCATTTGTTGAAATTTACCGAAAGTAACCATTCCTAATAATTAAGCACTACTGTGTGTCGGTCTTAAGGGCGTCGTAGCTAGGTCTCAAGGTGACGAACGCAGTTGTAGTGTCACCATTCAGAAATTTTGGGTTTTCCATGAATCCTGAGCGGCATTGCATTGTGATGGTCAGGGCGTATCAATTACCATCTGCTGAACGTCCTGCTCGTCTCGTTTCTTATTGTCATATTATAATATAATCCCAAACTCATTTGATTATTAGTTTTATTGAAATAAGTGGAAATCTATGAATGATGCGATAACTTCTTCTCTTGTTAACTTATTCGGTATGAGAAAGGGAACGCATTTTTAGACGCGTTACAGCTATGGGTGATATGACAATGACAGGTAACAAACAAAAGAAATTGTTAAACTCCTTTTTGTTCGGATTATAGTCACAGTATTTCGTAAGTCGTCTTTATGATGGACCTAAGCTTAATCTTAGCTCGCACTCAAAGCGATGTCAATAAATACGGACTCTGACGTAACTCTCTAGATTAGTCTGAGTATAAGTCTCAGGCTAAGTTCTGTAAAAGTGACAAAGCTCGTCAAGATATTTTAATTACGTCTGGCAATCTTGCAAATAAATCTTATTCTATTGTTTGAAACGCCTTTGCTTTTAACTTGATACTATAAGGTCTGAATAAGTTAATTCACTTCGTTGTTTTCTCTGCCAATTTATTAGTGAAGTTTAGATCCGACTTTAATACGAAACTTTCTTCGACTATTATATTCCATTCCACTTCTAAGAGTCAGGTAGCGAATGGACCCCTAATGACTTCGAAAACTAAACTTTTGTAGAATGGATCTACTTAACTATCATGATCAATGTCTGTTATATTTTCAGGTAGAATTTTATAATTTACTGGCCGACCCGGCAAACGTTTTTTTGCCATATATATATATATTTTTTTTATTACATTACTTTATTTTTCTAAAATAAAATATTTTTTCTAAAATAAACGTAGCCTAAGTTACTCCTTATTACATCAGCTACCTGCCAATAAAAGTCCCGTCAAATTCGGTCCAACCATGTCAGAGATTAGCCGCAATAAACAGACAGACAGAAGAAATTTAAAAAAAATGTTATTTTGGTGTAGGTATCGTATATATATTCATAAATATGTAGTGAAAAACGGTTATTTCTATAATACAAACGGACACTCCAAGTTTATTAATATGTATAGATAAATAATATTACAAAAGCAACTTATCGTATTTTCAGTTTGAGTAACAACAACAATTATGAATAAATTACGTAGTTTTTGTCCTTAAAT
Organism: Leptidea sinapis; assembly: GCF_905404315.1. Classification (NCBI taxonomy): domain Eukaryota; kingdom Metazoa; phylum Arthropoda; class Insecta; order Lepidoptera; family Pieridae; genus Leptidea; species Leptidea sinapis. Next base: position 27,486,446 of record NC_066265.1, read on the forward strand.
TTGCTTACACGATATGTTAACTTTTGGGAATGAATAAAAAGAAACAAATACTAATAATAATCATTTATTCACGTCTAGTTATATATGGTACAGAATGTTTTATGCCCTACCCTCTGCGGTAGGATACCCTGAGTTGCAGAGGCTAGGTCCTTCCGAAAGCTTATACATACTTAGCAAACTCACTAAAAAGAGGTTTGTGTGTGTGTGTGTATGTTTTTTATAAGTCTATGTTAAAATGTCAAATTCTATATAGTCAATATCATATTATCTTAATATATATAAATTACGTGACACGTTGATTGTCCGCGATGGACTCCTAAATTAACTAACGGATATTAATGGCGATTACTTCATGGAGTCCAGTTTAGTCCAATTTGAGAGATAGGATAGTTTTTATTTCGATTTTGGACCCATAATTATTTTAATTTCCAATATTTGTTTAGTATGGACATATTGTCTATGAGAGAATTTATTGACGCACGGTTTGACAGTTCTGCTGTGAAACAATTTTATTATAGTTAACAACAGGGAGCAATGACGTTCTACACATAATATAAAATGTCATTGACAGGGAGCATATTTAACAAAATAATTCTTTGTGTTATGAAATATTATTGACAAATCCATAAAAAACAGTATTTTATTTATTTTGCACAGAACAACGTCTCTCGGGTCAGCTAGTATCATATATGTCAAACTGTGCCGAAGATAAAATAAGTGTTAGTAATTGATGCTTCTTTTTTAATTTTAAGAACAGTTTCGTATTTTAATATAGCAATGATTTTAAAGTTTTTTTTAAGTGTAATTGTTTATTTTACTTATATTTTTATTAAATTTAGTAAAGTAGTTATAAGCGTATGCCGAATTAAATTCATATTATGACTGAGCAAAGCGTGTTTTAGTAATTAGGGTACGAAATTTGGTAATTCTATTATTATAATTAGAGTTTGTATTACTTTTTACATGAAATCGTGAAATTATTCATAAAATATCCAACACAAATATCATTATAAGTAATTATTAATCACCTGGATATAAGTAAATTATTAATTAAAAACTTAAAAGCAAATCAAACATCAAGTGTAACAAATCAATTTTGAACGCGCTCGTATTCGATTGGTTTTGATACAACTTTTAATGGAACGCATTAGTCAAAACCTGATTTCGTATATTTGCGAAGTGTTTGAAAACCTTTTATGAACAAAAGTGATCCGTGGAACTCCGGATCTGAATATATAGGTGCTTTTGCTGTACGTGAATTTTGAAATTGGTTATCAATTTTGTTATTAGTCTAAGCGTTTCATATTTTTTTATGAAATTACTACTTGTTATCATTGTTTTATTGAAATACAAAATTGGTAATGTTATATCATTGATTGATAATTCATATTTTACTTGATTTTGATTGATTTATAATTGATAAAACTTCATCCATAATATATTTCAAATATTCTCTATTGGTTTCATTGATACTTATACGCAATATTGTCAAGGCAATTCTGCTGGTATCAACATGAGCACGCTTAGTGCTCAGAGTTGCGTTACGATTGGTAGAATACAAAGAGATTCCAGATAGCTTAAGCATCGATCAATTTTACCAGTGGGAGGCTTCTTTGCACAGGATGACGGCTAGATTATGGGTACCAAAACGGCGCCTATTTCTGCATTGAAGTAGTAGCGTATAAGCATTACTGTGTTTCGGTCTGAAGAGCGCCGTAGCTAGTGAAATTACTGGGTAAATGAGACTTTACTTATGTCTCAGAGTAACGAGCGCAAATGTAGTGCAGCTCAGAGATTTTGGGTTTTTCAAGAATCCTGAGCGGCACTGAATGTTAATGGGCAGGGTGTATTAATAACCATCAGTTGAACGTCCTGCTCGTCCCGTATTGGCATAAAAAAGCCGCTCTTCCTTGCATTGGTCACATGGAAGAAGGTGTTACTGGAGCGCTCACCTAGAATTAAAAACAAAACTCCATAAGAGGTTAAATTTAATTATAAAAGCGATTTAATCATATTACAAACTTCACACTAAGCTTTATATTGTAGTGTTGAAAAACTGATCTCCTACCGACCGTTTTCAATAACCTATCCTTAGTTCAACTTACTGGAGGCAGACAAATCTATCCTTTTACGCTTACTTACATTTCAATAACCTATCGACAGATAGCATTGGACTATAACTATATTGGACATAACTATGGATAGATATGATCTTATCATTAAACGTTGATAGCAATCTATCCGTAACTAGAAATACGTTATTGAAAACGGCCGTAAGTCAACCGAATCAAAAGAAACAGCCACTGAAGCCCAATATTTTTAAATGCAGATAAGTCATTAATTATACTGAAAATTTGGTATACGTGCTATGTGAATATTGCTTCGTGAAAAGTCATTCAGAAAGTCTATAACCCTTCATTGATTTAAATTGGAATCATTAAAACTCAATAAGGACTCTTTTGTTGTCTAATGCTGTTAATTTATTACAGAAGTTACTATCCGCCCAGAGTTAGAAAGCTTTCTCCCATTGTAGTCAACCCTGCTCTTAAGGCAGGTAGTAAACGGGGTTCCGTTAATGACTTGGGAAATTAAACTTTTTTGTGGCCATTATTTGCCGTTGGTAAAATTTTTGATACAATTTAATTTAAAATAGAGTGAAGTAAGTTCAATACTATATGAATGCAAGACGTGGATCAAGTTCATCTTGCCTCGACTCCAGGATTTCGTCAACGGATGCCTTAGTTTACTAGTCCGACATTTATCTTTCCAGCAATCATCTTCGGGAACGCTGTTGTGAATTATTTTTCAGTCAACATATCAAAGGCCGCAAAGGCACTGGGTAGGCCTCACTTCTGAAAAGATTCCAACCATATGACACTTTTATTTATTGCATTAAAAATATGCAAAAGTATTTTGTAAAATAATAAAATCAGCACATTATAAATAATAAGAAACTTTCCTTAACTCTTTCACAGAGCTATCAATTTGGGTCTAATTGTAAACCAAGAAGTCGCTCAAACATAACATAATTTTTTTTATCAATTTTATTAATATTATCAAAGGTGATTTAAACGGTGATGAGAAGTTCTTCATAGACACAAATGGAGAATAATTATTATATTATAATATAGTTTATGAAGCTGAGCTAATTTCAAAACTCAAGACGTGTTATTACTAAACTTCTAAACGTTAAATTTATCATTTGTTGCTATTATTTTACTACCATCTATCTATCCACCATCTATTTTATGAATGAAGAAAGCATCTGCTTCATTATTTGTAGAATGAGATACATTGATGAATCGATGCGTTATGAATATCATTCCTACTTTGAATGTATCAACTTTTAGATGAACAGAATTTGTGAGCTCGCAAACAAAGCGAATGTTTCAATTATTTTTCTTTTATTTATGTCCTGAACTTCGCAAAGTATGAATCTTATTACAAATCAATCTTATTTGCTTATGAATTATGATAAAATGTCTCACTAATCTGACGCAGAACTAATTGAACAGGATTAACTGTTTCTCAGTACATAGCGTATAAATTTATTAAATTTAAGTAAAGCATTGGTATATTACCAACTTGTTTATAAACAAGCTTCGCATGAGAACATGCCTTTTCGTTATTACTATTAGCTGTGTTATAAGCGTTATGTGTATTAAATCTCAACGTAAATATTATTATGTTGATTTGGAAGAGTACGTTCGTGACTGCCACTTATTTGATATGGCTTAGCTTGATAATATGTACATGAATATAATTCACTGTACTAATATCATATATTGTTGTGGTCTTGTTTATTTATTGAACGTATCTTTCAAGCTGTAGTATGGTTATTAAGCGTTTCGGATTCCATTAATGAATCTACCAAGTGTTTACTTATTTATATATTTGGGCAACTAACAAATTACACTCTTTACATGCTTAAACTTAAAATATAATAATAAAATGGATAAGAGTTAATTCACTTATAAGCTACCACAGCATTCATAATTTTTACTACGCTCATAGGACGGTAGTTTTAACAATTTATATACTAGTGTTAAAGAAAGCGAAGGTTAAACAAAGCTATATAACCTATTATTAATATAAATTAATTAATGACTGACATTAAAAGCTAGCGTGTGGTGTCGCTTCAGAATAGCATCATCTTATCTACTCCCGTGGGTGTTGTAAGTGGCGACTAAGGGCTATAAGAAAGGATTACAAGGACATTGTTTGTTGCCAGGGCCAATGGTCTTCGTTTATGGTAGCGTTTATTGTATGTTGCTTATGTGGCTGCTACCGTTGTGACCACGAACGGGCCGCCGCCTTGGCGCCGAGGCCTTACAGTGTCTTTCTTGTTTTAATTTGGGAGGTTTTGTCACAATCGCTACTTTTGGCAGGTGGGCTGGCGATAGCAGTTGGTGGTGGTGCTCTCTTGGAAAGATTCTGCTGCCTATCCTCCGTTATTTGTTTCCCATAGTCACCTCTTACGACAGTGTTGGTAGGCCCAACGAGGTGGCCCGACGGTTTGTAGTTCAACAACAACAGCACCGACAGCACGATACACGTGAAATCATAGCAAAGTCTTGCGTCGAGAAGAACGTATGGTGGAACAGAGAGTGGGGCAGTGCTTAAATTATTTTTTGGAAACATTAAAAAAAATATCACATTATTGTACATTATTACTGGTAAGGCAGTGTAGCAATATTTAAGTATAGAATACAACCCCGAAAGGAAACACGATATATCCGTTGCAAAAACGTGATAGAATTCGGAAATTGGTGGATAGATGTATAATTTACAATAACACTAGGGTAACATGAATAGTTGGAAGCCGATAATGGATTATTCGTATTCCGGTCTCGCTCATTTTTGTACGTGCGTTAGTTTTTAATGGCGTTAGTTAATTTGGTTTTCTGTTTTTCAGAACATAAATGCTTCATCAATAGTAGGTTAACGTTTTACGTTTTAATTTTTTTTTATGTTATAAATTGAATCCCAGAAGTAAGGGTTATCACATTAAAAAAAACATAACAAATTGTTCACATTTGCAAGATCGACATCTCAAGTCAATTTCCTAATATGCAAATATTGGGGTTGAGCAAGTAATCAACTGTAAAGTAGAAACCTGTAGATGTAGCCACAGCCTGAAAGTTGAACAAAGCATACAAGATCTTTTCAACGATACGTCACTCTAACGGTTCCCGTCCGAGTCCCGCATCGTACATAAAATTATGTTTTAAAATTTTATTTGTGTAATAATCTTAATTTCAGAAGTGAGGGTTATCACTTTAAAAAAAAACAAAAATTGTTTTTTACTATCTGTTTTAATGATTATATTAATAAATGCATAGGCGATATGTACGAGTATATTTAACATCACGCATGGTATAGTTGAAAAAATTGCAATGTCTCTAACGAGGATTGACGTCATTTAATGCGACATTACCAAATCAAGGAGTCCAAATTTCCAAAACTTTTGTTAGTGTATTTTGTACGTTATTGTAGTTAATGTTTTCATTGATTAATATAGTTAGTTACCATACTAGCTTTTACCCGCTGTTTCGCCTGCGTGAAATCCGTATCAAGCGCCCCCGGGGACTATTAAGAAATGATGTTTTTGATGAAATCAATAAGTAAAAACCCATAAAAATTATGAGGTATAAAGAAAATCAAACCTATAGCTGATTAGGCACATGAGTGATATAACTGTTCTAGAGTTTTTCACTCGGACGTAATACGTATGTTGTATATATTATACAACAAACTGATATGATATTAAAAATTGTAATGGTGCAAAATCGTTAGCATAATAATTTTGCATTTGATCTCAGCCACCTCAAAAATCTTGAAAACGAACGATGCAGATGTAATGTCATCCATATATATGTACACCTGACCTAAGCTTTTGAAGAAAATGGCAAAAATAGTGATATTTTATTTTAATTTATTCAAAAAATTTAACACTTTCGGATATACAAATAGTTTCCTAAAAGAAAATAAGTCTCAGAAGCTTTGTAAGTTGAAAATAAAAAAAATGAAAATAGTCTCGTTTTCTACTTCAAATAATAAATACAAATACTACAGAAGTGGATAATTACTCTGTAAATTGAAATCATGAAAGGCATTTATTTTCTAAATTGATTCCTTCAGAATTCTTTTTGATGTCATATCTAATATACTAGACACTATTACCGTTTCGGAAACAAATGGCGCTCTCTTTAATAAAATATAAAATATTGTATTGTCATTGCTATAAAATAATCATAATCAAGTCCCAGGCTGGCGGATCACTTAGATATTTAGCTGTGGAGTAGTGGGATTTGAAACAGAGCCATTTTTTAATAAAACAATTAAATTTATTTATAGATAATGCCTGAATAGTGCATTTACCCTAAAGCTATTATGTATCTTATAAAACCTAATCTTATATTTAATGTAATTTAGTTACACGCAATCCCTTATTTTTAGTGTTATAATAATGAAAATCACTATTAAGAGCAAAAAGCATTAATTTTCTATTATTGAGTGTGTGTTTGTGTGTATAGGTGACAGAGCAGAATCCGTTACATGTTTAATGTTTCACTGTCATATTGTGTAGCACGACACTGCTAAACTACAAGACAATCAGTCAAGCAATAATATTTTCTCATCTGACCTATAAGAAATTGCGCATTCAAACAGATTTTACAGAAATAGTGTCGCACTTAACGGGAGATCACAGCTTTGTGTTTCCTTTTTTAATATTTTATTGTCCTGCTTGGAGTGAATTGCACTTTGAAATAATAAGGAGTTCATTTATTTTGTTGAAAGCGAGAAAATTGCAGGCTACTTGAAATTGTTTACTGTTTTTTAAAAGATTTTTACTATGATACAAAAATGTAGTACTTATTCATTATATCAATATGAAATTAAGTTTTGCTATTTGAATAGCATAGACAATATATTTGTAAATATGTTTTCTACTGATCATTTTTCATTTCGACAAACTATTAGATTTGATAAAGCTTAATTACCAGGATTATGATTTTGGAATATATTATATTTGTTACAATTTATTTAAAATTTAAACAAACATAATAATATATTCCAAAATTTAAAATAAACGATTTGTTAAAATTATATTATTTTTAGATATGTATTTGTACGTCTTTTATAGTTGTTACAATATTTACATGTTAAACTTATGAGAAATCTAAACATTTCATTTTAAAATTTATTCTTATTAAATTATTGTTAAGTTATTTTTCATGCCCATTTAATACCTCATTGTGACAGGTTTATACCCATTACCCATATGAAAGGGATTAAAACAAATATTATATACACCATTTTGTACCGTTTGCCATCTAAGATTTTACTATTCATGGTGTTTGTATTTTACTAATGAAGCGACATAATATGGTACCCTAATTTAGGGGTTGTTAAAATAAGTTACCTGAAATTTTCTAGCTGCAGTCATCTTAATTTAATTAAATTTTTAATTACCAAACTGAACATATTAAATTGTTTTGTCCTCAGCACTTAAGTTACGTAAAAGTAACATGCGTTACGTTAATATATTAGACCCAAATAACTTATTTTTATAAAACTCTACAGCACCTACAATTTAATAACAATTAATAAATCTTAGCTTAAAATCAGTTAATCATCAATTATTCGTTACGGCAATACACAATCAATTGTTAGAAAATTAATTAAAAGAGTCAAACTAATGTCCCGAAGGTCCGATCAAAACTGTTAATAAAAATACTAAATAACCTAGTTAAGGCTTGGATAGCTTCAAAATCAGATTTTTTTTTAATATCACGTTTCGAGTGATTAACTAAAATTAAAAATGCAAATGTTATGTCAGTTATATTGCATGTAAGGCTTTTCCGTTAGCGTGAATTGGATCACTGGTCCCAAACAGATTTCTGTCCAGTATGCAAAAAAGTAACTTGCACCGGGTTCCCAGAATGCTTTGCAACTGCTACAACATGATCCTAAACATTTCGTAGATCGATTATTAGCCATGATATAAGTTAGGCTTTATCATAATGATCCAGAAACTTAATTTCATTAAAAGAAAAAGGGACGATCATTTCCAACCCTTAAAAAATTTAAGGTGAGTGGATCAGCCGGAACAGAGTTGTTTAATTGCGGAAACAGGAGTCTCTCTACCAATACCAGTATCAATGCCTTCCTCTGTGAAAGGTGTGTGTTTGTTGAGTCTCAATCTCCAGAGTTCTACTGTAAATGCTAAATATGATTTTATGGAAGAGGAAGACAAACAAAAGCGAGCGTACGGGTCACTTGCGCCACCAGAGGAACCACAGGAGCGTTACCGGCTTCTAAGGTACGTTTTTTTTTAATCTCATGTCGTATCTTCCCGGAAACACCGCAAAAAGGCTTCTTTTTGCTTGAGCTTTCATTCCACAGCTTTGTTGTACGTTGAAGAAAGTTCCTTGAACCGCACTGGATGGTGGGGATGATTTTCTTATTAATCATGTCGTGCGAAAGTGGAATGCAGCGGCGGAAGCCAGGTCAAATTGGTCTTCGTAACACTGACCGTAATAAATGCGGTAGAAGACACACAAAGAAGCGACGTCTCTACAAGCAAGGAATGCGTTCACAGAGCACTGGATCCCCAACAATTTGAGCAGTTTTGCGTTGCATGTGGTCAAATGGTTTGAGCTGATACTGGGGTGCGCCAGACCAGAGATGTCATCAATACTCCATATGTGGCTGGACCTGCGCTTTGTAAAGCGCTAGAATATGGTTCGGCATGAAGTATTGCCTATTTATGACACCCAGCTTAATCGAAGCCAATTTGGCTTTGCTTTTCAGATGCTCGCGGAATTGGCAATCACTTGAGATATCAAAACCCACTATTCCGATACTAGGCGAGACTTTGAGGGACCTTACTTTGAGATGGCAGAAATTGATCGATAAACATAAATTGAACGGCAATTTCATACCTTTACCCGTAATGCCATTCGTTTGATTGTAAAAGAAAATTATTACATTACGTTATAGAAATAAAAAAACATTATTTAATAAATCTAATTCTACTCTCTTAATGTTACACAAATTTGTTATTTCACTGCTAATAACTGAAGATGATTTGCGAGGTCCATTGTAGGCCAAGATTCAATTCAACGCCTGAAAGCAATTCAGTAAACAAGGTTCATTAATCATAGAACCTTTTTATTATTAAAAATTCAATATTATAATTATTTAGAATATCCATTTCTTTTTCGAAGATCAGCAGAAAAAAACAGATAGATAAATATTTGAGATACGATTTTTCTGTTGAAATTTCTGTGGATGTTTATTTTATAAATTTTGTTAAAAGCTGTATTCCGAAGTTATAAACAGTCATTAACCCCCTTATTCATAATAGTCTGCTAACTTAAAGCATTGCTAATTCTCACTCTGTCTTCTTCTATTGACCTAAGTCAGAATGAGAAAAAATACTCCTTAGCGGCTGTTTTAACTTGGCGATCCATTATGAATAAGGGGGCTAATATATAAAATTCTCGTGTCGCGGTGTTTGTTACCAAATTCCTCCGGAACAGCTGAACCGATTTGTATGTGTATACAATATATCGAGTAAGTTAATCGGCCAACATCTATTAAGATTATCGATTATTAGATTAAGATGTTATTTATTGCGAAAACGACGGATGGTGCTATCAATGTTGTTAAAGCTAGAATTCGCTGAAACTTTTCAAATTATTTTGTAATTTCAAGCAGTCTAACGGCCGATTTCAATAACCTATCTATCCTTAGTTAACTTATTAGAGGTAGAAAAATCTATCCTTTTACGGTTACTTACATTTGACAACCTATTGACATAAAGCATTGGACTATAACTTTATTGGACATTTCATGAATAGCTCGACACTAATACCGTCATACGTTTCTTCGGAATCCCCGTGATAAATTTAGTTGAAGGTATAAGATGAAGCGACGTCCCCAAGCTGATCCAATTTATTGAGACCTAGATCCTATAGTATGAGCTGATACCGGGGGAAGCAGACTAGAGATGACTCCTCAGTTGCTGGTCCTGCGCCTTATAGAGCGCTAAAATGTGGGCTTCTTCTTCTTCGAAAGCATTTTGCATTCGCTTTTCATTTAAAGGCAATTTAAAATTCTTAAATCACTCAAAATTTATTTAAGTTAGTTTTTGCTATAGTGCATCTATTATTATTAGTTATAAATTTTTAAGTTTTTTTTTTAGATGTGCACTAACGTGCCAGTAGGAATATCTGATAGAAATGATCTTATTTTTTATTGTTGGAGCGCTTTCGCACTACATACGATCCGAATCCGATCCGTACCACGGTCCGGTGTAGACGTAGAACTTTTACGGGTACGGATCGGATTCGGATCGGACGTAGTGCGAAGCGCTCTTATTCTTAGATTCATTTCATTATTGTTATGACTTTCGATCTTTATTGGCTGTAAAACATAACATACGGCCTTACAACGGCCTCACAAATAAACTTGGTATAAAGTCATACCTGAGAATAAACCAAAAATATGCAAATAGACATTTTGCTTATGATTGGTTTATTCGGACGTATTACGTTTCCCGCGTTTATTTGAAAGGCTGCTTGAATTTCTGAAAACTTTAGAATTATCATTGTATTGTGTTGTCAGCGATATAATCAACATTTTGCATATTCTTGGTTTGTATAAGTTTATTTGTATGGCCGATAGCTAGTACATGTAGGTATTGTTATTATCTTAATATATAAAAATCCAAATTCAAATTCAAATTCAACTGGGACTCGTATTTTTTTTTTTTATTTCCAATATTTGTTTTATATGGACATATTTTCTATGAGACAATTTATTGACGCACGGTTTGACAGTTCTGCTGTGAAACAATGTCATTATAACAACAGGGAGCTAAAGTTTCGAAATAATTCTTGATGTTATGAAATATTATTGATAAATATATAAAAAAAAAACAGTATTTTATTTATAATGTACATACTAACATCTGTCGAGTCAGCTAGTTATAATATAAGCTTCTGTTCACATATCAACAGATTTCTTCTCCATTTATATAATAACCGAAAACGTATGATTATAAATTAATTTTCTGGACGAGTTACCTTTTAAGCCTTTGAAATAACCAGCGTATTTTAATTAAGTTGTCACAAACATGGGACTCTTATGTTTTACGATTAAGGAGCTGGGTCAGTTTTGTTTTATTGTATTTAATATTCTCTGTACTCGAAAATTAAATGAACTCTGTAGTCCATGGCACTTCGTTGACATATTTCACATATTTTTTTTTTGAAAATAAGGGACGAGATGACCAAGACGTACAGGTAATTGATATGCCCTGATCATTACAATGCAGTGCCGCCTAAAGTTATTGAAAAATCCAAAAATTCTGAGCGTCACTACAACTGCGCTCTTCGCCTTGAGACATAAGATGTCAAGTCTCATTTGCCCAGTTATTTTACTAGCTAAGGCGCCTTTCAGACCAAAACACAATAATGTTTACACATTACTGCTTTACGGTAGAAATAGTCGCCGTTGTGGTATCCATAATCTAGCCGGCATCCTGTGCAAACAAGCCTCCCACTGTTAAATAAAATAAACGGATCGCACTCCGGGAGTGCCGGCAGAAGTGAAAAATTTGACATAAGCGTTGTGCATTTTTGAATATTTTTGAATGGTTAGGGAATAATTTCGCACGAAAGGCTATATTCGTCAGTATAAAATACTAGGTAGCATGTGGTTTAATACAATATTCATTTATTACGCCATCGGACACAAAAAAAATCTATATTACATAAAAAATTTAATACTTCAGAACTATTACAATTATTTTGCATTAAAAAGTTTAAGTCTCAGAAAAATCAACTGTCATATGTTAACTGTAAAATTATTTCACGTCTTAGATTCGATCCTACAACATCGCGGTGTTCGTCATTGCAATAACAATAATTCAACCACTGGTCCAATGACCGTTTGAAAATTAAGTTGAAACAGCAGAGCTAAAATTAGAAGTATAAATCTTTCATCCATAATTTAAACGACTGTCTTACAATTTATATCCCTCGACAGAAAAGTGCTCAACGCCGCTAAAGAAGTCTTCACTTCAAAAGTGATACGATTGTGAAGTCGCGAGTGGTTCTTACTATAATAATAATTCAATTATATTCATATGTACTATGGACTGGAATTCACCATCCGAACACTCACTATGTTCCACTGAACTGTACTACAATCCATGCACTTTCATTTAGTGCAACTTGGACATTCAGGAAGTATGGAAGATCGACAGATAGCATTGGACTATAACTATACTGGACATAACTATGGATAGATAAGATCTTGTCATTAAACGGTGACAGCAATTTATCCGTAACTAGAGATGCGTCTCTAGTTTAAATTGAGCCAGACGCCACAACGCGAACACGAGGCAGAACATTTTGTTTTAACAATTGAAATGTAATAATTTAACAAAATGATACAAATGTCAAGTTAGTTACACGATTTTGTTAATTCGGGTAACACTGTTTTCTGTCGGACGGACATAAATACCAATTAAATTGTCAAATAAATAAAATTATTTGTTTTTCAAGCAATGATGTACAATAAACAACTAGTCTCACAATCACGTTCCAAAATTATTTGAAGCCAAACTCAGCCTCCACGTCTATCAGGCAGAGTTTTCATTCAGTTATGTTCCGATCACGCTTTGAATACAACGCCACGCAATGACAAAGTATGTAGTGAAAAATGTCCAAATAACAGCATATCCAAACATAAAAAGGAAGGAGTCTCATAGTTCAGGTTTGTACCCCATTAAATTAACAAAATCGTGTAACTAACTTGACATTTGTATCATTTTGTTAAATTATTACATTTCAATTGTTAAAACAAAATGTTCTGCCTCGTGTTCGCTTTGTGGCGTCTGACTCAATTTAAACTAGAGACGCATCTCTAGTTACGGATAAATTGCTGTCACCGTTTAATGACAAGATCTTATCTATCCATAGTTATGTCCAGTATAGTTATAGTCCAATGCTATCTGTTGAAAGGTTATTGAAATGTAAGTAAGCGTAGGAGGATAGATTTGTCTACGTCTAGTAAGATTATCTAAGGATAAATAGGTTATTGAAAACGGCCGTAAGTCCATTGCTTTATGTCGATAGGTTATTGAAATGTTCTCGAACCCGACAGGTCGCGGATTCGACTCCTGCATCGTTCATAAATTTTGGTTACAAATTTAATTTACTTCAAGACATATAATAAGGTAAAACGCGGCTGTTTTTTACACAATTAGACAGAAAATTCTATATGTAATAATTTGCTATTGTGAATATAATCTAAAACCTATACAATTTTTGTTTCAAATTTGTTTAAAGACCCAATCAATTCTTATGAATAAAACATAACGTTTTCCTGTTAGCCTAGATAACCACGATGGTTCATTGTTTGAACAAACTTCTGAGAGAAAATAAAACAGTTGTTAATGAGCAAAACGGAATTTTGCCTTGAACTTGAAAATGAATTACAAGTTTTTGTAAAATAATTTTACTTTTAAAAGGTAGTTTTTATATAATATAATGTAATATATATAAACAGGATAATATTGAAAAATATTTTGTAGTATGAATTATATTATTTTGTGGATTTTCATACCTCCTTATCAATTAAGTAATCTTATTAAAATTAACAAATCTCTTATTCATTTCTTATTCAAAAATCGTACTTCTGAATGTCATAGTTATAATAAATTTTAGCAATATTTCACCGCTGGAATATATGAGCTTTAGTGAGAATAAGTGCGAAGAATACAATTTTTAAATTTTTGCTCTTCTTTTAATAAGCATTCACAGGTTTAAGCATTAACAAGCATAATAAAAATATTAAAAATAATTAATGCAAAGTGTCAATTTATGCAAAAAAACACTGGAGATCTAAAAGTAATCGAATCTGAAGGACCGGGCTCTTCAAGAATTCCCATGCTCCTTGGTCTAAGCCCATCAAGAAATATCCACCGGCTATCCCTAGTCAAGCACTCATTGACAAACTCATTTTCAAAAAGTGACAGCAATAAATCTACTTATCTGATAAAGGCTGTGGAAGAATACTATGGCTAATATTTTTAGCTATGGTTTGTAACTTTTATTTAGAACCGGATGGACGAACTCAAACTATGAAATCTAGCCTACTGGCCATGTGCCTACTATACCTAGTGGACCTAGAAGTAATGTTGAAAAATACCGCCCTATCCCAATAATGTCATCCTTGTCAAAGGTCTTTGAGAGTCTTGTACATGATAAAATTTACCCCCTACTTCACAACAGTATATTAGAACAACAGCATGGCTTTGTCAAGGGAAGATCAACCACAACAAATTTAATTTTATTCACGACCTCTCTTTTCCATAACATTGATCAAAATATTCAAACCGATACTGTTTACACAGATTTTCAAAAGGCATTTGACAAAGTTGACCACAAAGTATTATTGGATAAAATCTCCTATAATGGCATAAAAGGCAACCTGCTTCGTTGGTTTGCATCCTATCTTACTAAACGTACCCAGAAAATCGTCATTAGTGGTTATGAGTCTCGACCTGTTAATGTAACATCCGGTGTTCCTCAGGGATCTATTTTAGGACCTTTTTTATTCGTTCTATTTATTAATGATATTCACACATGTTTCCTAAATTCAAAATTCTTACTTTATGCAGGCGACCTGAAGATATATAAAACCATATCAAATCCTTCTGACACTATTCTCTTACAACAGGACTTAAATAGACTCACCGACTATTGCAACGCAAATAAATTGTTCCTGAGCATTCCCAAGTGCCACTCTAAAACGTTTTCTAAAAAAAGAAATATTATTACCTCCCAATATTCCCTTTGCAGTTCAAATCTAGCTAAAATGTGCAGTGTCCGTGATCTTGGCATACAGCTTGACTCTAAACTACATTTAGACCAGCACATCAACAATATTGTAAACAATGCATATAAGATGTTTGGATTTGTCATGCGCGTATCCCGCCAGTTTAAACAACATACAACATACATAACACTTTACAAATCACTAATACGTCCTCAACTTGAATACGCTGTACAGGCCTGGGATCCTCTGTACAGTAAATATACCGATATGATTGAGACTATACAGCGTAAATTTCTAAAATCGACTCATTATAGATGTTACCGATCTAAATTATCATACCCCGATCTGCTACAAAAATATAACTTACAGACCCTAAGGACCAGAAGGAAACTTCTTGGGGCTAAAACATTATATGGATTATGTAACAACAAATATGACTGCAGTGATTTAGTACACAATCTAAACTTCCAGGTCCCAAGAGTTGTATGTCAGCGCAGTGTACGTAAGCGTCCCCTTTTTGCAGTTAGCCCAATTCGAACCAACTCCGGCAAACGCGCGCCTCTGCAACGCCTATTTAGCACATACAATGAAATCTTTTCAGATATTGACATATTAGGTATATCGGAACGACAATTCAAATCAGCAATTAATACCACATTGAAACAGCATCAACTTAATGAATGTTATTTAATTAAATTTAAACTTAAATCTCATTGTTATGAAATTAAATATTCTCATTGTAGACTTTTATGTAACATCATAATAATATTGTAAGCAACATCTGTTGGTAATAACTACTTTTCTTTCTTGTTACCTAACACTTAAATAGTAACCCGTGGACATTGTCGTTGGTTATGCACTCAGTACTATTTACGTTATTTCTTCCTCTAATGTAATCATCTGGTGTGTAATTGTTTTGTGTCCCAAATAATATAAAATAAAATACTTTGGATGTACTTGAAATATATAAAGGAGGGAAGGAAACATTGAAAGCTATTGTGCATTACCTACCTTACGTTTTCTTATATTTATTTTTTATGAAAATAAGGGATGAGACGAGCAGGACGTTTATTTGACGGTAACTGATACGCCTTGCCCATTACAATGCAGTGCCACTCAGGATTCTTGAAAAACCAAAAAATTCTGAGAGGCACTATGCGCTCGTCACCTTGGGACAAGATGTTAGTACTGCGCCCTTCAGATCGCAACACAATAATGTTTACACATTACTGCTTCACGGCAGAAAAAGGCACCGTTGTGGTACCCATAATTCAGCCATTTGCGAGTGAAATAGAAAGTAAATTTTTGGTAAATTGGAGATAAACGCTGCGCAACCAACAGTCCACAAATTATAGTAGCATCTAAATTTTAGTATCATTGTAGTCGTTTTCCAGTCGGAGGTATACGCCATAACAGACTATGCGGAAACCATCCTAAATAAACGCTACGTCGGTAAGTGTATTTATATCCACACAGATAGTCTGGTGGCTCTATCAGCTATAGACGAAGATACAGAATAGTCTGAAAGCTTAAAAACAACTGCCGAACTATACTAATTACTCTGGGATAATAAACAGACACACACATTACACTTTGATGGGTTCCAGGACATGCAGTGTTGGAAGGCAATGAATGTGCTGATGATCTTGCAAGAATTGGTACAAAGAGCACTCAATTTGGCCCTGAATCCTACTGTGGTGTCCCGAGGAGTCTTGTTAAATCAATCCTTGACACATCATGTTCACAAGAGTGTAACCCATTCCAAAACCCTAATCCAAGCCTTAAACAAAAAGGCTCCGCATGAGGCACTACGGTTAAGAAGGGAAAACTTTCGCATTCTAAGAAGGACACTAACGGAGCACTACAGTTTAAACAAACACCTCTCAATAGGCCTCACAGACTGCAGAGCATGTTAATTCTGGAATTGTGCAGATGAAACCCCGTTGCACATCCTCTCTGAATGTGGTCCTTTAATGCGTAAACGGAGCATCTCTTTGTGAATTCCAATTCTTCAATCTTTTGAGATAGGTACGTCAGCTCACTGCAAGAGGTATAGTTAAGATTCATGAAAAGAATCAGTCTTAGCAGTGAGGTATAGTTAACAGTGGTTATCAAAATTTTTTTCAAATTCAAATATTTTGATTCAAAATAGGATGTAACATCACTTATTGAAAGTCAAAAACTACCACCCACTCCAAAATGAATGCCTCAGACCTGCGAAGAACAGGCGCAACAAACTCAGCGGTTTTTTCTTTCATTGAAAAAATATGTTTACAAAGTAATATTGTACAATTAAACTTATTATTTAATAGCCTGAGGGCGGTCACTCCATCCCCAATCTATGGTATGATTAAGAAAGTCATTTATGTTATAGTACTTTTACCACACAAACGTTTTTTAACAATTCTTTTGAATAACGTAATACGTTTGTTTTGAACATTTTCTAGGATCTTG
The DNA here is from genome assembly GCF_905404315.1 of Leptidea sinapis. Classification (NCBI taxonomy): domain Eukaryota; kingdom Metazoa; phylum Arthropoda; class Insecta; order Lepidoptera; family Pieridae; genus Leptidea; species Leptidea sinapis. The sequence continues at coordinate 27,503,759 of NC_066265.1, forward strand.
TTGTAAAAGCATATACATCGCCCCACAAAAGACTTACTAACTCGACTTAGCCGAGTAGTAGGCATTATAAGTTTATGTCTGTTCCTGGTGTTAACATTATGGTTATGACAGTTTCTAGTAAATTCACTTATGTACCTATGAGCATACATACAATAACATTGGTAGCAATGAAACTGGATTGCACTGAACTGTACTAGAGCCGCTTTACAAATCATAACCATAGTATCATAGTAATCAAAAAATATCAGTTATAACAAAAAAAAAACAACAAAGAGAAAGTGAGATATACCTATGTGTTTCTTCAACTATATAGTGTTCAATACTCTATGGACTTGGTTGAAAATTGTATAGCCAAGTTAGATTACGATCCGGATCGCTTTGCCCTTGGCCCCTGCAGTAAAGAGGGTTTAATTGTTCGCTTTGCTCCTTCAACAAAAGTTTAATTGGGCTATATACTGTTAAGAAATAATATTATTTGGAGCTCGAATAACACTGAAATAAGAAATATTGGAATATACTTATTCTACTCAATACAAACCCTCATACATAAAACTATTCATTCCTACAGGCCATTTAGTAATGATAATTTTCTAACGGGTAACCTACTACAATGAAAACGTGACATTTGAGATTTGAGACATTGCTTACATAAATTGATTGCATGATCATGACTTAGCTCTTTAGATTAAACTTATTTTGTGCAAAATTCAAAATTTATTTCACTATCATCAATTAGCCATTGTAACGCTTGGGCATTCGGCTTCGCCTCAGTCACAGTCTAGCACACATGTTACAATAATAGTAGTGATAAATAACTCTTATTTTGAGATGAGGAAATCGTTCACCTGATAGTACTATCCTAGACAATGCAGTTCCACTCAGGAATCTTGAAACGCCCTAAAATTCTAAGTGGCATCGCAATTGTGCTCGTCTCTTTCATAGCTAGGGCGACCTTCAAACCAAAACACAATAATTCTTGCACATTTCTGCTTCACGGCTGAATAGGGCGCCGCTATTGTACCACCCTAGCCGGCATGTTGTGCAAAGATGTGTCTCACTGGCTGCAAAGAAGTCCCCCAATGGTTGAAAATAAGTCTTCCTCTGGTTGCAAATAAGTCTCCCACTGGTTGCAAGGAAGTCTCCTACTGGTTGCAAAGAAGTCTCCTACTGGTTGCAAAGAAGTCTTCCACTGGTTGCAAATAAGTCTCCTATTGGTTGCAGATAAGTCTCCCACTAGTTGTAAAGAAGCCTCCCACTATTCAAGTGCTGATATTTGAGTTATATTATGTTGTACGTCTTATGTGACGGTATAATTAAAGGAACATTGCATACGAGATCTTTTCTTACAAAAATAAATTAAGCACATAATATGATAAAACATGTATTGTCAATGGTACAGGACGTAGGGATAGTAAAAAAGTGCGCATTCTCAGACGAAGGGTTCTACGTACCACCGTGCAAGATTAAAAGTTTTTTTTAACAGACATGTGAGCAGATATAGTAACAGAAATATGAGCAGGTGTTAAAACAAAATGTTAAACTTTGTAAATTTGGAATTCACCATCTTAGTTATTATAGCGACAATATTAAAACATTTTCAGTCAAAAATTTAGCTGACAACTACGTGGATTATTATATTAGATACATTCCGCTGACAGAAAGATAAACTACTTAGTAATTGGGCTCCTGTTGGTTTTCCTTCTGTTATGGTAGATCACCGACATAGCCCGAATGATTGCGAAACTGAAGTCGCATTAGGCAGAGTACATACCTGGAAGGACAAATGACCTGGTCAAGAGGTCGAGGAAGACTCGTGGACGTCGTTGGGAGAGGCCTTTGTCCAGCAGTGGACTTCTTTTGGCGAAGATGAAACTTAAAAATAAAAAAATCATAAACATCCGACGCTTCCTTCTACAGAAAGAAAATATTTAAATGATACAGAAATAAGACATAGATATAATTAAGGACAGATGGCTTTGGTGGCGATGGCTGGCGCAAACATATTACAATAGAATAGAATAACGATTCTACTTAACATAACTTAATATGAAATCGTAAAGTCATTCTACATTTGATGACACAAATACCTACGTACAAAATAAAATAAATACTTCACCAAAAACCAGCTATGAGAAAATTGTGCACAGAAACCAAAAAGGCTCAAAACTTATATTTTGAGAAGTTGTTCTAGACAACTAAAAATGCCTGCTAGATATAACCTTTTCTCGTATTATCACATTGCCTGTTCAAATCTAAATATTCGGGTAGTATTTCCAACACAAGAGAGCTATGCAAATTATTACAACTTGTACGAAAAGGTTTACCGTGCTCCAAGATATTGCAAGCATTTACCACAAACTTTTATCGCACGACAAAAAACAAGATAGGTACTCGACGCTTTCAAGATTTCGTAAACATATTTTTGAAAGGAGAATAAAATATGTAATATGGAGATCACAATCTTAATATTAGATGATTTTTTATCTCATAAATATGCTGAATACAATCTAGTGGAACGCTATGTGGTATATATTTTTGGGTTACAATCTGTTAGGCAATTTATGGGCAAATGTGTTATTAATACAAATAGTGACTCAATTCGGCCAAGGCAAAGCAATAATAGAGGCCCTTAATGGAGGATGATTCGTTCAATTGAAAATTGGTAGGTACTTGTATTTAGGCGTGTCACTTACATATTGTATACAAGTATCTGTGACTTATTATAATAATGAATCAAGTATTTGTATTGAATGTGGGCAATGGAGAGAGGGCTACACACGGAGTTTCCGAGCGAGATAGAATCAGGAATGAGGAGATTCGTAGAAGAACCAATGCTGAAGTGGCAGTGGGTAGGGCACATAGTTCTACGGAAAGATGGCCGTTAAAGCAGTAAAGTCCTCGAATGGCGACCACGTATCGGAAGATGCAGTGTTGGTAGTCCCCCCACAAAATGGACCGATGATCTGATCAATAACACCGGAATACGTTGGATGAGGTTGGTTTAGGTTAGGTTAGGTTTCCCAGCTGGAGGCTCCACGTGCTGGATTTGCCGCTGTGGAGGCGCTCCAGCCGGTCATTGTCGAGTGGGCAGGGCGTCAGCACGGGGCTCTTTCCTTCCGACTGACGCAGGTGCTTTCTGGTCATGGTTGCTTCGGAAAGTACCTGCATTTGGTCGCAAGGAGGAAACCGAGCCCCGCCTGTCACCACTGCGACTGCAGTGAGGACTCGGCTCAGCATACGCTGGCAGCATGCCCAGCTTGAGCAATGCAACGCCGGGCCCTCACTGCAGTCATTGGAGAGGATCTCTCGCTGCCAGCCGTCATACGCTCCATGGCCTGCAGCGATAGACATTTCACCGCGGTCGCGACCTTCTGCGAGGACGTCATCTGGCAGAAGGAGGTGGCGGAGCGGGCTCGGGAGGATGATGTCCACTCGGACCGGATCCGTCGCCGGCGAACTGGGCGGCCGAGGGGCACATACATGCGCCTCATGCCGCCCTGAGTGTGGCCACGGGTGGACGGGACGGGTTTACCCATCCACCCGCCTTAGTGGTCAGCCGCGGGGCGACGACCGCGTGTACCTGGACGCCGCCTAATGGAGAGTTTATTTAAAAGGTGGTGCCCGCGCTCTTGCGGGCACGCGCCAGGGGGAGTACCGGATGTGTTAATAACGCCGTTCCAGGACTCCTCCTACAAAGGTGCGGCATGGTACACCGTGTGGTTTTAATCGGTTCGATTCCGACACACCACCCTACCGAAAACCCCGGTGGGCCCGTGGGGGGTTCCACACGTATAAAAAAAAAGGTTAGGTTAGGTTAGAGAGGCTTTTCTCCATTAGTGGACGTTTCAGCTTTTTTTAAGCTGATTATGATTTGTGACTCTGCATATTTCTTTTAATTAAGACGTAATGTCGTGGTGGGATTCGGCTGCTGGTATCAACCCGAACACCTCCTCTGAGCACTCCCCGTGATAAAAACGGCAAAACATGCAGAAAGAACCCCAAATCTCTACGCAATGCCAACGAATCAAGCCGATCGGAGATGACTTGATCGTCGATAGTAATATAATGCACAACTGGTAATTTATATTGGAACCGCCTTTATTCATTCAACTATTAAAATTTGTAACAGCCAAATTTTAAGTACCTTTCAAAGGATACTTTTTGTTTAAATCTAACATTTTCAAAATATGTTACGAGTTATAATTTGATAAGTTAATATAATTAATCAAACAATATTCTGCAAAGCGTAACATAATCAAAGTTGGACGGAGTGCGTTGTAATCAAAATTGCTTAAGACATGAAAAGTGAAATAATTTTTTTGAAGTTTCGTTTGCAAACAGAAATTAAATGTAACAAATGTAATTTATAGATTAGATTACTCTTGAGATCCATTCAAATTGACTGTTTAATCAAGTTGATGAAATTCTTTGAATATTGAGTCTGTATGTATCTTTTGTGTAGGTAATGCAACGTGTATTACTTATTCATGATCAAAAACTTAGCAACTGGCACAAACAGATATAAATAAATAAATAAAAATAAAAAGATCTTTATCTTTAAAAACAATTTGATAAACGTATATATTTCTTTTAATCTATGTTAATTAAAATATTAAAAGTACCTATAAGAAATATAGGTGTAAGGGCCTATGGCGGTAAAAGCCTCCCCTTCCTTCGTTTTGTATCTCGAAATCCGAATTTGTGACTGTTTGAGACCACCTATTTATTTAAGTCTCTGTAGTTGGCCAGCTCATATATAGGACAGATTAAGAAAAGCCCAGCACAAACAGATTTAGGAAAATTTATTGAATTAAAAGTTATTTCACGGAAATCCATATTATGAGTTATCGTGTGTTAGTTCCGCTATGATTTGTTACTGTACATGAAGAATGCGTTTCAGCAGAGTTTTTAACCAACTTCAAAAGAGGAGGAGGTTCTCAATTCGTCGGTATTTTATTTTTTATGTTTGTTATCTCAAAAATTTCGACTGGGTGAACCAATTTTGATAATTCTTTTTTTTTTTGTATTTGATGCTTCCCATAGTAATTTGGTCTAGATCTGACAGTGGAATACATGAGAAAACCATAAAAGTCTTAAATTTTGCTATACGTACGTATAAGTGGATGATAAATTTACGAATAACTCAATATGGCGCCAACCGATTTCGATGATTATTTTTTTATTGGAAATGATATACTTCAAAGATATTTTGGTGAGAGTTTGGTTAGGTCCTGATTACGGAATCCATGACAAAGTATCGGAACACTGTCTGTAATCAAATTGCAAAGTACTTACGTTCATTGCTGCATTGAAAAATTTAGTATATTTACACATATTTAGACAAATTGTTAGGTAGTGTACTTCAAATTGACTAAAAATCATAAAATAAAAAAAAAATTAACAAAAAAACAACCGCCTTCAAAAACACTATTCCAAAGCAATAGATATAATGTGCACTAAAAAGTATAAAAATAATTGCGTATTTTTATACAATCTAATTAATTAATCTTATTCTAGTTACGATTATTGTAATTTTTGGAGTCGGTGTCATCCAAGATAGGTTTGTTACTACATACATAGTTATAGGTGAGATGTGCTTGAGTCGTGAGGATGCGAGAGGCGAGAGCGGGTTGCGGCGGAAGGACACCGATTCCAAAAAATACAATAATCGTAACGAGAATAAGATTAATTAATTAGATTGTATATAAAAATACGCAATTATTTTTATACTTTTTAGTGCACATTAAGTATATCTATTGTTTTGGAATAGTGTTTTTGAAGGCGGTTGTTTTTTTTGTTAAAATTTTCTTACATTAGCAGCTACCCCTTTAGTTCCGTGATTAGAATAATAATAAAATACACGTGTCTTTTTATAATTTCTGCAAATAAATGGAGGGTCCGGTTTTTTCATTCGGTTGCTGAACCGATCGGGACAACACGAGTACTTATACCATAAGATGCTAAGCGATGGTTTCAGTACATGATATATTGGTGATTCTGATATCTGGAACCTATATTTTATTGACTTAAAAATACCTATATATTCACTATACACACTATTCACTCAATGACATTTCAATATAATAAACTAGCTGACCCAGCAAACGTCGTATTACCATATAAAATATTTAAAAAAAAACAATTATCAAAATTTTGATACAACTGATTCTCAGACCTACCAAACATATCGTACTACAATTATTGTACTCGATTGCCATCTTGCAACCCTATATCGGTTTGGTGGATTGAACAAAATAATATAAAAATCGTGATACAAAAATATTTCTAGATTGTATAAGGGCGAAAATTTAAATTTGTAAATAAAAATAAAAATAAAATAAATGTCAAAAAAAAATAGATAGTAGCTGATTCTCAGACCTACTGAATATGCATATAAAATTTGGTAAAAGTCAGTAAAGCCGTTTCGGAGGAGTAAGGTAACTAACATTGTGACACGAGAAATTTATGTATTATTATTATTATAATTGTCTGGCTTGATGGCATCCTTTTTAGATTTCACCAATGACGAGTGTATATTAATCAACTCCTTTATTTAAAGCGGGTTTCGTGAATGAACAAAGTCTTGATCAGAAACTAAGCACTTTTTAACTGTTGATATCATCTACCGCAAAGAAGACTTGTTGTATCTAAAACAAAAAAGACACACACAATATATACAAAGGGTTAGTTAGTTAAAAGACAAATAAACTAAAGTTTTATATTGTTTTAGTCAATGAATGAACATAAAATATAAACAAAAGGGGAATTAACATGAGGAAAGTAAGCATTTGAAATCAGTGGGGCGAGGGATATCCGGGGGAAGGAGATCATAAAGAGAAGAAGACAGTTGAGGGCAAGAAAAAAAGATGTGATTAGGAGATCCTTCATCAAGTCCACACTCACAAAGAGAGCAGCTTATATGCAGCTTAGCCAGATGAACGTACACGCATGCCCTAGCCTGAATGTACAGATTGTACTTGTAACGCGTTTATGTGTATCTTTGAAATTGCAAAATCAAGGACGAGTAGGAATTGAGGATTGAACATCAGCGTAGTATATCCCTATAGAAGAACTAGTCTTTTGCCAGTACATTTTCCAGGATGATAAAAGCCGCTGTCTTGCGATCGGAAGTAGATCATTGGGATAAACCGTGTAGTGGTCCATACTTCCCGTTTTTGTTGCATCTTTTGCGCAAAGGTTGACCGTGTCGTTGCCTTGAATACCAATATGGCCAGGAACCCAGGCGAGAACAACTTGAATAATTTTAGTAGGGAAATTTATGTTTGGATTTAAATTGCTTAGTGATAGCCTATAGACATGGGGGGGGGGGGGGGTCGGACAACTTTGAAGCATCAGTGTAAATGTGGACCCAATCAGGCCAATGTTTAGCAGTATATCGATTTAACTGGAAATTTGCATCATTAGGGTCCTTTTCAATGCCAAGATTAGCCTACGATAGCCCAACTGATGTTTTAGAAAGCAATATAGATAAGTTCTCAAGTGTATATAATAGCTGTAAGAAAACAACACTTGTAAATAATGAAAGTAAAAGAAAAACTTGTAAATGGTCTGATAAAAAAATGTTACTAATGTGTCAAAAAAGGGATGAATTATACTCGATATGGAAAAAAGATGAAAGCAATAGGATACTGTATAACGTATATAGAAATAAAACATATAAATATATAAATTTTGCAAAAAAATCGTTATGTACAAAAGAAAGTAAAAATAAATTATAAAAATTCAAGGAAAATATGGGGGATTATCAATGACTTATGCGGTAAAATAAATACATCTATAGATAATACAATATTAAAATCATTTCATATAGAAAAAAAGATATAGCCAATAAATTTGCATTAGAATTTCATAAAAATGTAAAAAAAAACCAGTAATTGTTCCTCGCCCATGCTTGACACAAATTCGTATATAATACAACCAGACAGATGTATGAAAATATATAAAAGTAATCATGAAGCTGTTCACCACCTTATAAAACAATTAAATGACAATAAAAGTCCAGAGATTGATGGTATTAGAGCTAAAGACATAAAATTTGTTAAAAATAGTATAACGCCAGCAATCACACATCTTATAAATCAGTGTATTGTGAAATCACAATATCCGGATGGTTTAAAAGTTGGTACAGTTAGGCCTATTTACAAAAAAGGTAGCCACGTAGATGTCAACAATTACAGGCCAATAACGATTTTATCATGTATTGACAAAATAGTTGAGAAGTATTTAGGAGGGCAAATAAATGATTATTTAAAAAAGAACAAAGTCATAAATGAAAAACTGTACGGATTTCAAAAAAATCGTAGCACAAACCAACTGTTGGCCAAGTTCACCAATGAGGTCAATGGACACCTGGACGCCAGGAAGCATGTGCTAGTTGTTCTGGTAGGTAAGTAGATAAGTTCAGTAAGGCATTCGAGACAATTAGACATAATATTTTAAATGAGAAGCTAAGTCAAAATGGTATACCGGGTCCGCTTTTAAAGTGGTTTCAGCACTACCATACCAACAGATATACATCCGTCAAAATAGGTGACGTAGTTAGTGAAAAAATATTAACCGAAGAGGGCACAGCTCAAGGCTCAAATCTAGAACCAACTGAGTACTTAATTTTTGTAAATGACATGTGCAATATGTTCGAGGGAATATCTGTATATCAGTTTGCTGACGATACGTGTTTATTAGCTTCTCATAAAAGTTCAGAAAATTACAACAAATAATGCAACGTAACTTCGATTCGTTAAGTAAATGGGCGCATGATGTTGGACTTTTTATAAATGCATCAAAAACTAAAATGCTGCACATACAGAGTTCACATAACAAGTCATTATTCCGTCCAATCATTGTTGCTCATGACCACCACTGTCTCCATCATGCGCGTACACATTGCCAGTGTGTAGATAAGTAGATAAGCATACGTATTTGGGACTTATTATAGATAATCGTTTCAACTGGAGGTCTCATATTGACAGTGTCTGCGCTAGGCTAAGATCAGTACTCGGCAAGTTGTATATTTTAAAATATAAGTTACCCTATAGAACTCTTAGGCTTATCTATATGGCATTAGCAGAGTCGAGAATTAATTATTGCTTGAGTAGTTACGGTCGTACTTATAACAGTTACATTGAGAACATTTACTAATTACAACTTAAAATATTAAAAACTATAGTACCGCAACACATTAGAAAGAAATATATAAATAACGAAATGGGTTTGTTTAAATTTTGCAGAATTGTAAATGTCTACGATAAGATAAAAATCTCTGTTATAATGGAAGAAATCTCAAACATTTCAACTCAAGCTTTAATAAGACGGTCACGGCAACCACACCTCCGTAGTCTGTCCTACCTAAACACATACATGTTACCTAAATGTAACAATGCATATGGTAGGCGGAAATGGGAGTATTTATTGCCAGACATACTAAATGGTTTGCCCGCAAACGTTTTAGAGGGTATTGAGAGGGAAGCGGAAAAGGCAAAGTATTTATTAACCAAACAATTTTTAATGTAATTATGTAAGGCGTGTTATTATAATTAGTATTAGAATTTAGTATAAAAATGTTAATTAAGAGCGATCTCGTCTCCACGGATAAACCTTACATGGTTTCTTGTGGGTGACTATACATGTATTTTCTCTATAATACTTTTGGTATTAAACAATAAAGAAAAAAAAAGAGAATTGGGGTTGAAAAATAAGGGAACTATCAAATGGAATGTCAAAAAGAGAAAACTTTTGGCACTGCAATATGGGACAGGGAAGACGGAGATAAGTATTGAAAAGGCAGGGAATTGAGGCGAAAAGAGGCCTCCTAATTTTTTTTAACAGATACATAAATGGCCAAGTCATCAGGATATTTGAGTAAAATTATATCTAATCTTCACAGGAATACTCAGCTCCAGCATTTTCTGCCTGAACACTGGAAAAAGAGCATTGTCATATGCCGATGAAACATCTAAAAACACACCTACTAAAGGCTCATTCTAAGAAAAGGCAATACGAATATCAGTGACAAATGGGCTTAAACTGTCCATAGTACTAGAACCTATAGCCTATAGCTAGATGGGTTAGAGCTGGACTTTACAGGTTTTAAAATGGGTATAATAATCTGAGTTCTCCATTCCTCTGGCGGGGTACCAAAAAAAAATTGTTAAGTATGGATAAAAGTACCTATTTTGCAGGGGAGCTGCTATTGGAGATGAAAGAATATGGAATTCCATCGATTCCTAGTGATGAATCTCTGAGGCCCTTTAGGACAATTGAAAGTTATTCCTATGAAAAAGGAGATTCAAAGTCATCAGAGGAATTAAAAGGTAGAATGGGTGGGCAAAGTTCTTTCATGGAAGGTACAGAGGGGGGGGGGGGGCTAGTCTACAAAAGAATTGTTCGATCCATTCTGACGGGTCATTAGATAAATGACAGGACTTGAAACAGAGTACCGATTACGTCTCATATTGTTCCAGACCATGGAAGAGGGAGTAATAGGAGAGAGTTCCTCACAAAATCGCAACCATTCAGATCTTTTCTTTTCTGACAAAAGTTTAGTGGTCTTGGCAGCAACTTTCTGGTAAGAGATGAAATTCTCAAGACTCATAGCATCTTACAGGCCTCTGTGCATTCAGGGTCCCACCACGGAGGGGAAGAGATTTTCCTTTCAGAAGTATTCTTGATAAGGGGGATGTAAAATAGATGTTGTCCGATTCTCAGACCTACCCAATATGCACTCAAAATTTAATGAGAATCGGTCAAGCCGTTTCGGAGGAGTTCAAAGCTTAACACCATGACACGAGAATTTTATATATTAGATTATAACAATTATAATGAAATGTCATTGAGTGGCTAGCTGGCATCCTGTGCAAAGGAGATGCAAGTTAACATAATAAATGCCCACTATAAAATACTTAGAAACTAATTTTTGTATTACTCATGCGGGAAAAGTAATATCTTGGCACTCGCTGTTGCGGTTGAAAAAGAGCCGTTTGGCCATTTTAAAATTACGTGCGTGCATTGAGTGCTAAAATTTAAGTGCGAAAAGTTTACTTGTCCGCACGCAAATTATACTTGGCTTACAATTTTTTACGCAAATTTCGAAATATCAAAACTGAATTGAGGTTGATGCGGCTGACAGTTTAATTTTATAAATAAAATAAATTACTTTACAAGTTTCAAGAGTTTAAAAACGAATATGTAGTCGGAAATAATACATAAATCGTCGCATATATTTAATCAAAACAAATCTTATAACTATATTTACAATACTACGACTACATAAAATTAAAACTATCATTACGTGGAAGCGTACCAAGAATACTGGCAGCATTACCCCGTTGGATAGCAAGGCTGATCCGTTGACCGAAATAGCTGCCAGCACTTGGGTTTCCAGTAGCCTTATTGAGGCGCGAAGATAGTATTTTGAACATTCTCCGCGCCTCTGGGCCCCACGGGCCAAGTGTCTCGACACCAAACGGCACAAAGATGTATGACTCACTGAGACCAACATATTTGCGAATTTTTGCATTTGTAATACAAAATAGTATGTGCAACTCGTGCGACGTTGTCGCACTTGTTGCAAAATATACTATTACAACTTTTTTAAGTCCTTGTTAATCTCCAAAGAGGATGAAGGGATATTGACCGGAAGATAACAGGAGTAGTAACTTATGGAACTTTTAGCTTTGATAATATTCAAAAAGTGCCAGTAAAAAAGCTTGTTTCATACTACTAATATTAAAAAAAAATAAGTTATGTTTTACACTTTCAGGTCTAAGAGGGTGCCCTACGTGAGTTTTACGGGCATTTGAATTAATAAAACAAGGAAAAAAAAGTAATAACCTTCACTTTGATTTTCAATAAGCCCATTAAATATTATGAAGTTATATATGCCCTTGCTAATTAATGAGAGCTATTGTAACATGAGCTCTAGTACACAACAGAGAAAAGATTTTAGAGCAATGTTTTTTTATGATTTTAAAAGTTCTCTCTCGCCGCAAAATTGTGCTGCTCGTCTTCAAAATGCTTTTGGGAGAGAAGCACCTCTCTTGTGCACCGTGAGGCGATGGTTTGCTGATTATGAGAGAAGTCGGGTTTCTTTACATGACGAATTTCGTGAAGGGTGGCCTTCAACTGCCGTTAGCGAAAATAATGTAGCTACTGTTAAGCGGATAATTAAAGAAAAACCCGCGGATTACCGAGACGAGACAATCCGAGACTATTGGGGATTGGTATGAGCTAAATTCAGAAAATTTTACACGAAGAATTGAAGGTTCGGAAACTTTGTTGTCGTTGGATCCCTCATGAACTGACAGCGGAGCAGAAGCGGGCTCGCGTGGACTGGTGCGCACACATGCTAATGAGCTACGACCACGGACATTCTAATGCTGTTTATGACATTGTCACAGGAGACGAAACGTGGATTTATTGATTTGAACTCGAAAAAAAAGTCTTGTGAATGTGTTTGAAAATGAGGACAGGCTAACAAAAGTGAGGCAGGCGAGAAACGTCGGTAAAAAAAAGATCAAAATAGTGTTAATGCCGAGTTGTATTCTACCATTTCCCAGGGTTTTCCCAGGGTGTAAAAAAAAACGGTGTACGCGAAAGACGATCAAAAAGCCGCGTTCACCTACATTTGACAACGCTTCTTCACATACTGCCAACAAAACTAAGTCATTTTTAGCTTCCGAAAAAGTACAACCCGTCACCGCACATAACCCCGACCTAGCACCCTGTGATTTCTGTATTTTCCCCAAAATCAAAGATTTGATGAGAGGTTTCACTTTTACTAATTCTGCAGAGACAGTGATAGCGTTCAATCAGCACGTAGAAAGCATGCCTTCAGACCTGTGGTCCTCCTGTCTTAAAAAAAATGGTTCGATCGCATAAAAAATATGTATTTAAAATGTTTTTTAACGAGAGTATTTTGGTTATAACATGTTGTTTTTTTATGTGACGCAAAATTTTCAATGAAAATTTTTCACCTATAATAAACCCTTTAATAAAATATTTCTAGACAAATAAATATACACAGGAAATAAAAGAAAACTAAAATCAATGGAAAATAAATGTACTCAACTATAAACATTATTTTCCCTTAAAACTTTGGAAAGGCAACTAAGAGAAATTTTCACAGTTGGACTGTAATGGCTCGCTGCAATGTTTACTACCAAAGTTTTTAGCTTTACTAAAACAAATAGACGGTGATTGAGTTCTATTACAAACAACAACTTTTAACGCAGCCATCGTACAGAAGGCACGAATGTTTCGGCTAAATAGAGATGTAGAATTCATTTATTGTGTTCTGTTTATTTTAACTTCATACAAAATAATCACAAGGAAAAAGACTTAATAAAGTGACATTTTTATTATGTCGCTTCAAATTTTTTCACTCATCTATTCATTATTTTCATTAAAAAAACCTTATTCAATAAGCCTTTAACTAATTTACACAGGGCTTTTGGATTGTTATTAAAAATATTTAGGTAATTTGAGTTACTCAATCTACTATATATTCGAAAAAGTAGAGCTCGTGAGAAGAACATACAAGATACTCAACGGCAACTCTATTCAAACGTTCAAATATTTAGACCGCAGCTTTGCCTATTTTAACTTAAAAAAACTTTCTTTAAATACCGGGTCGAACTGAATTGTATAATATAACACATTCAAGTTTTGTAACTTTTTTCATTCATTTCATTTGCCTAAAATCATAAGTATCGTAATCAACACAAATTAATTACTTATTATGGTTCTTATTTCAATAATAGGAATTAAGGCTGAAATTTTTGTTTACTAGAGAAGATAAACTGGTTCTTTCTCAGTCAAAAGACAAGTATTAGTATTAAGGCGAAGGGTAAGCAGAAAACACACAAACACTGTGTTTTTAGACAAGTTGTATAGTGAAAATATAGCATTTGGACCTATACACACTATTAAATTCCTGTTACATATACCCTTGAGTCTTATTTGTAGGTTGTTAATGCTTGCTGTTGGTTATAGTTAGATAGCTCTCCAGAGCTATTTTGACCCACCATTTTTCTTTACGCTTAAACATGTTTAGCTAGATGTTTATTTAAAATTAGTTTCATCAAAAAAACACGTACCTTCAGAATCGAGCGGTGGGATCTTAGGCAAAAAAAATTGCTATAACGTTAGCCATTTTATAATAAATTTGCGGAAAACCTAACGTAATGATTTCACAAACACAAATTCCGCTACATACTCCAATTAATAAAACGCGTCGGTGTTTTTAAATTAGTTCAAACCTCTTGAATAAATCAACCCGTTCTGAAACAACATAGAAATTGCTTGCTGCATTTTCAACGGATGAGGTGAGGGGATGCATGAGGTGAGCATGATTTTGAAGTGATAACTTCTTATGGGAGGGTAAACTGCTTGGTAACGTAACGCGTTACGGTGCCAATCTGTCATGGGAAAAGAAAAAGGGAAAGGGAAGCCCTTTCTCTCATGCATACGGCAGCGGTAGGCAGGCTCCTCCTCTCTCACTCAAACCTATTATTATTCAAACGGCACCTATTTCTGCCGTGAAGCAGTAATGTGTAAGAATTACTGTGTCTCGGTCTGAAAGGCGCCGTAGCTAGTGAAATTACTGAGCAAATGAGACTTAACCTCATAAGTCTAAAGGTGACGAGCACAGTTGTAGTGCCGCTCAGAATTTTTGGGTTTTTCAATAATCCTGAGTGGCACTGCATTGTAATGGGCAGGGCGTATCAATTACCATCAACTGAACATCATGCTCATCTAGTTTCTGATTTTCTTAAAAAAAACCAATTGTTACTTTTATAGGATCAAATAATGATACGCATAAAATTCTAGTGTACATATTAATTGTAACTAATAATAAAATATATTTTATAATCAATAAAAGATTTTATTAATAAATAACCTTTCATCATATTGATGAATATAAAATTTAGGTACCTAAGCGTTTCTCAAGTTAAACAATTTGAATAATAAATGGTTCAACTTCAATAAGTTTAAGTAATCACTTCTGTCGGGGGTCCCGAGACGCTCACGTTTTTTTTCTATCTTCAAAAATCCACAATACTTAATAAATTACTCATATCAGTATACGTGATGTAAATAGAATCTTAAATCACAATTCATCTAATAATATCCGGACGACCGAGTCTTGCTCGCATTTTTAAGAAGGTACAAAACATGAACAAAAAAATAAACTAATATGACATCTGGATTTGAACCGGATCACCCAATGTCCCATCTGAGCTATTATAGTCTTATATATAAAGGTGATATTTACCTTTGTATTCTAATGTTATTGTACCAGTTTCTCATTAAAACACGGATAAAACTACATTTTTAGAAAATTGAAACTAGCTAGATCAATTTCTAGCCCCCGAAACTACCTGTTTACTAAATTTCATTAAAATCGTTGGAACCGTTTCCGAGATTCAGATTATATATATACAAAGAATTATTGTTGAACATTTAAACAATCTTTCCTTCATTCTCTTGTGCAATTGTGCTACACATCTGCTGCTGTTGTTAAGACTATGATTTCAAGGAACAATACAACCTTATGAGTTTTGTAGTAGTATTAAATAAATAGCAGAACTGCTAATAATCAGGGACCATTATTTTCCTTGTCTAGAAATTCAAGAATAACTCGCAAACAAAACTACATCTCAGAGGAACATAACGTAATATTTATGAGGTAATAAGTACAAAACTCGTTTCCTTTTATGAACAAAGCAAAATAGCGGAATAAAATATATAAGTATATAAGGTACAACTTCGTGTATTTCGACAAATTCAAAAATTTGATATGTTTTTTATGAAAATAAGGGACGAGACGAGCAGGACGTTCAGTTGATGGTAATTGATATGCCCATTACAATGCAATGCCGCTCAGGATTCTTGAAAATCCCCAAATATTCTGAGCTGGACTATAATTGCGCTCGTCACCTTGAGACATAAGATGCAACGTCTCATTTGCCCAGTAATTTCACTAGCTACGTCGCCCTTCACACCGAACCACAGTAATGTCTACACATTACTGCTTCACGGCAGAAATACGCGCCGTTGTGGTATCCATAATCTAGCCCGCATCCTGCGCAAAGGAGTCTCCCAATGGTAAGTTGGAATGTCCGAGTTGAGATCTAAATAAAAACGTCTTTTTGGCATTCGACTGTCTTCCTTGTTGCCAGACCAGAGCCATTTTACTACAAAAAATATTTTCATCACACATAAAGCATTATATTTTAATTTTAAGCACTCTATTGATTATTATTTGTAGTAATATTATGTCTACTGGAATGGACAATTAAGATTTTTTACCAGAAGTTTATTTAATATTTAAATCAAACCACAAGTGTTTGACACATATATACAGATAATTTTTAAGGATAACATAAAATAACAGTCTAGTCGAAATACTACAAAACTTTTACAACAATTAACGTTCTGTTTTAGTATTTCGTGTTATGTTTTAGCCTAATTAACGATAATACGCAATTATTTCATAATTTTACTACCTTTTACCCGCGAACTCGTGCGCGTACAATAGTTACTTTGGGTAGTATTTTTTTTTTAATATACATTTTATATAAGCTACCAACTATAGAACTTTAATCCCCCTTTTTCATCCCCAGGTCTAAATTTTAAAAGTGCTAGAACAATAATTACTTATTTAAATCTTATCAAGTGCTAAATTCAAAGTTTCATGGTGCAGTTATCTTCGATAATGACGAACTTTCATACAAACATCCACCCCGTATTTCAACCCCACTAAGTCTTTTATTCGCAATAAAAGAATGTCGTTTCCCAAGCTCTTGTCTATCTCTGCCTTTAATTTAATCAAAATGGCTTAAGTGGTTTAGACGTGAAAGTGTAACATACAAACTTACATTAACATTTATAATATTTGTTGGGATGTTCACATTGAACACATAGGACAAAGTACTTTCGTGACAAAATTTCAAAAGCAAGAAATGTCCCTGTGATGCAGTATTCCATTTTGTTCTCAGACAACGTGTTTTATCATCCTCTCAGAAGTTTCTTCGAATGAACAAATGAGATTTTCTTCGTTATAAACATTGTGATTTTTTAATAAAACCTTTTATAAGTACTTCTGTTATTTTGCTGTTTAGAGTTTACTTATATATAATTTCTGTAGAGCCTTTGGCATTCTTTTTAGGTGAGTTTATTAAAATAATCTATCCATTTCTCTCACACAACAAAAATAAATTGAATGTGTGTTACACTGAAGTAATTTTTTGGTACCATAGAGCATACCTAATATTAGTGCATGAGAAACATAAAATTAACATGAGTAAATACACATAAAATATGTTTCGTGATCTTTCCAGAGCACGTTTTCAGGGGGAATCTTTTACGCAAAAGGTAATGTAAAAACACAGTTACAATTAAACGCGTTTTAATCCTTTAAAATGTATTTTAACTTCTATTGCCTCGAAAAAGAAAAAAGTACACAACACTTAAAAGAAACATAATATGGTTACCTAGTACGTCACATTTATAAAGGTGACGTGTTTTTGTAAAAAAAGAAAATGCTATTTCGATATTTTTTGAAGTAGAGTTTGTGTTAAAACGTACGGAAGTAGAAACGGGCATAATATCATCTCATTAGAAATATGGGACACGGTGCGAAGCACCCAGCTGACTTTATTGTATTACTCTGTATGATGCCATCTATTATATACAAATCTAACCACGACTAAAATAAAGATATTCTCGCATATGTACATAAAACTCCTACTAGATTTTAAGCAGCGTCCTTCCAAACTTTATGAAGCGAATATTTATTATGTAATATTTATCATAATACACTAAACATATCTACGTATTTAAATTCTTAGTAAGTGTCTGGCGCACCCCAGTATCAGCTCGATCCATTTGACCGCGTGCAGAGCGGCTCGAATTGTCGGGGACCTAGCGCTCTGTGAACGGCTGGATCACTTGGCGTTGCGTAGAGACGTCGCTTCATTCTGTGTCTTCTACCGCATTTATCACGGGGAGTGTTCCGAAGAGCTGTTCAACCTGATTCCTGCCGCCGAATTTCACCTTCGCACGACATGCACAAGTTATGATATCATCCCCACCATCTGGATGTGTGGCGGTCCTCCACAGTGCAGTTTTCAAGGAGCTTTCTTCCTCGTACTACGAAGCTGTGGAATGAGCTACCTTGTGCGGTGTTTCCGGGACTATCGTCATGGGTACCTTCAAGAAAAGCGCGTACACCTTCCTTAAAGGCCGGCAACGCTCTTGTGATTCCTCTGGTGTTGCAGTAGAGTGTGGGCGGCGGTGATCACTAAACACCAAGTGACCCGTACGCTCGTTTGTCCTCCTATTCCATAAAAAAAAATCATGTAATTACTCTAACGTCGGACCATTTCATTGTTAACGTAGTAACACTAACATTAGCATATTAAATGCTATTTTCGTAGATTGGATAATCTGTTATTAAAACATAGTTTAACCAAATAAGTTGCAGTAAGATACAAATGTTAAAATATATAAAGTTCATATTTTATAATAAAATTTTGTTGAATAAACTCAGTTGAAACTTTTGTTATTCGTTGTACTACCACTATTTGAATGCTGAAATAATTGTGGGCTTAACGGGCTCGTGAGAACTCTTATAAATGATTTTTATATCCATCATATGACTTCAGCGCATGTTCTTCAAAACTGGTTCCACCGTGACAATAGTGTAATACTATTTGCTGACGAAGAGATGACAGTTAGTACGTTAGTTAGTCCTACGAGGGAGTTGTAGTTTGTGGATACGAGACGAAGCCGAGGACATTTAGCACATTAAGATATCCGTACCCAAAGAAGAAACTACCGGGAACCATTATAGTGACTAAGGGTCTGTTTCACAATGTCCAAGTACGAGATGCCTTTGTGGTAGATCAGTCTGGAAACCTCGTAATCAATAGTTCCGTTTGTGTGAATGAAAATATAAAACAAAACTGTTTCTTATACAAAACGTTAACGTAACACAAGCATAAAGCTATTGATGTAAATTTTATTTCATATTTTACAAATTTTCTATTTGTATGTATCTAAATAGCACTTCTACCACGCAATAAAACCAATCATCACATAATTATTGTATTCCGCTTTCGTGTAACGAAATTGAAGAATGTCAACTAATTAATAATGTCATTGTCCATAAGTCATAACATAAACAAATCACGTACCAAACATTATAGTAGAGGAGCCCAAGCGGGGATTTTGGGATTTATTTGAGTGCGTCAGAATAACATAAAAGGAACAAACATACACCTTGTGAAGTATTTAACCATACCTGAGCCCTGTATATAGGGTCGAACGTCTAAACCATAGGTTCTCAACGTGGGCGATAACGCCCCCTTGTGGGCGTTTGAGACTTTCGGGGGGGCAGTAGAAGACCCAGAGAAAATTAGGGGGCATTGAGATGGCGCCGATGGGGTATGGGTAGATTAAAAAATATAATCTAAAAAGGCAAAAAAATACACGATAACACTCTAGAAAAACACATATTCTCAAAGTGGGCGGTGAGCAAAATAAGGTTGAGAAACTATGGTCACGAAAATTAAACTTTTTGTGGCAAGACTAATAAATATTTGGTTGTACAACAATACATAATGTAACCATATAACGAATAGACGATATGTGTAATTAAACATTCAAATTCACTTTTATTTTATTACATACTAGCTTTTAAAGCCCGACTTCGTTCGCGTTAAATAATTGCTTTGGGTAATTTCTTTTAGGACACTTTTCAAATAATACACATACAAACTGCTTTTTCCGCTGGAAACGCTCTTCTATGATACAGTGGATATCCCTTGTCATTGTTTAGCCGACGACCTGTATAGCCGAGTGGTTAGCAAACCTACCTGCTAAGCTAGAGGTCCCGGGTTCGAATCCCGGTATGAATGTTTGTTTCCGAGTTATAGATTTTTATATGTATTTGTGTATGTTTATTTAAGTAAGTATATTGTATTAGATCGTTGTCTTCTTACCCATAACACAGGCTATATGCCTAATTTGGGGAAAGATGATGTGTGTCAATATTATTATCTCTTATTATTGTGAAATTTCATCCCCATATAGGTCAAAGTTTCAATAATGCTCGAACAAGTGTAAATCAATTTAATAAATATTTTCTTATTCAATTCTACTTTGGATGTTTGAATTATGTAGATCCAAAATTGAAAGGAATAAGGCTATCGATAAGTTGTTCAAAGAACTCAAATTTATATAGAAAGAATAATAAAACAATTGCCTTTAAAAAGTTCAAATAATTTTCTGCATTGTGACTGACAAATTGAAAAAAAAAAAATCTTATTACATTAAATAAGTCTTCATTTTCGTCATACTTAAACTAAACAACATTATGTATTGCTCCGGTATTAGTAGGATTCAGTTATTCAGGCATATTGACGTTCTCAGCTTCTATTCGTGCTTAGAAACATCTCTCTCGTAGGAATCGATATCATTGTACCATGGCTAACAACGTACTATTATTAATCTGAACAATCGATTCTGTTCAGAACGATTTATACGGTTATTTCACATACAGCCCCAAGCAATATTCAATACACAAAAATCATTGTTGTGGATAGGATATTTTACGCGTTAAACAAATATTGCATGTTTTTATTTCAACGGTTTCATATCAAATATTTTTATTCAAAATAGGATTCAAAATCACTTATTGAACGTCAAAAACTACCACCCATTCAAAAGAGACTGCCTCAGACCTGAGAAGAATGGGCGCAAGAAACTCAGCGGGCTTTTTTTATATAAAAATATGGATTACAATGTGATATCGTACAGTAAACATTTTTAATTAAAGAGTCTGAGGGTGTTCGCTTTATTCCCAGTCCGTGGTGCCATTAAGAAAATCGTTTATGCTATAGTAACCTTTCCCACACAAACGTTTTTTAACAATACTTTAAAATTTCGTAGCACATTTGTTTTGTACGTTTTCTGGGATCATAATGTAGAAGCATATACATCGCCCAACAAAAGACTTACTAACTCGACCCAACCGAGTAGTAGGCATAACAAGTATATGTTTGTTCCTCGTGTTAACATTATTAATGTCACAGTTTCTAGAAAATACCTCAATGTGCTTATGTGCTTACATTATCAAAGATGTATTGAGAAGCTACAGTCAAAATGTTTATTTCTTAAAAATTTTCTCTTAATGATTCTTTAGGACCTAGGTTATAAATCCCGCGAATAGCCCTCTTCTGCAGCACAAAGATGGTATTAATATCGGCCGCACTGCCCCATAACAATATACCATAGGACATAAAATTCTCAGAGAAAATATCCATTTATAATATTTCGATAACATAGAAGTAATCTATGTTATCGAAATATTATAAAAATAAACATTGGCCTTAAAAATAAACTTGGCATAAAGTTATACCTGGGAATAAATTAAGAATATGCAAAATGTTGACTATTTCGTTGACAACACTGTCAATACAATGATAATTTTGAAGTATTCCAAATATGTAAATAAACGCGGGAAACGCTATACCTGAGAATAAACCAATCGTAAGCAAAATGTCTATATTTGTAAACAATTTGCATATTCTTGGTTTATTCCCAGATATAACTTTATGCAACTAGTAGCTTAACTTAACAATTTTATTTGTAAAGCCGTATAAGTATTGAGGCACGAAATTACTATATCATTTACATATTAAATGTGCAAAATATACCTCTTCCTATTTCGTAAATGTTAATAAACCTACGAGATTTTCTTATGAATATCTTTCCATGTATTTACATTCAATTATTATGTATTCATATCCACCTAAAACTTTGACACAATTACGGTATAATATTATGGCGTATTAGTTCCGGTGCTTCGTTCAACTCACAAATATTAGTTGTTCCATTAAAATACAACGGTTGACATATATCGTTATCCTGCTATTCGTTAGAAATTCTGTGCTTAATGATTAGTTTTATGTTTAGATGTACTGTTTTTTTTATCAAATAATTGATGATTAAGAACATTATCAATATTTTATTTCACATAAGCATTTACTAGTTCCGATACACCCAAGAAGCAGAAACTCTTTTATGATGAAAAATCACTAATAACAATTGTTGTGGTAGCAGCGACAAGTTTCTATTTAAAATTCTCTCAAAGCGAAGCCGGCTTTTTCAACTATAAACATTGATGGTATTTTTGGTAGAAAATTTTTGCTAATGGTAATATGTGTAAAATGTTTCTGAAAATTTGTTGGGGCCAAACTCCTCCCAGAAGTGCAAAATTGCTGGGGATTTCAAAAGCTTAACGAAGCTGCCCCACTGTACCTAAAATGCTTGCTTGCATTGACAGGCCAGATTCTTCTTCTTTTCAGCACTTAATAAGTATCTAAGGATAGGACTATTTGGTTGTAGAAATTTTTCAAAACGATCCTCAGCATTATTTACCGATGACCTCTAAATCGTTGCCAAAAAAGCTGGAAAAAATATGGTTTGATGGCTTATCCAGTAAACATTCTTCTTAGATTCTAGTGGCTCTTTATAATAAAAGGTAGAGAAACAACTTGAAATGAAATAAATCTTATAAAGTTTCTCGAAGAATGGCTTGGGGAATGTACTTAGTTTCCAAACATTTCTAGTGATTTCACTTGGATAAATATTTTCATGTTAACCGGCCGAAAGAACTTAAATATTTTTCAAGCCTTTTTAAGTCGCTTTAAAATTGCAATGTAATGAATTACCTTCAATTTCAAGTAGAAAAATAAAAGCTTTTTGTGCCATAAAATTCAAGTTTCAAATTCAATTCCAGTGTCCAACTACATTAAAATTAAACATTAAAAAAACTTGTAATAACATATGCTAGCCGTCTCCAGAAAACAAAGAACTATTTGATGGGATAATTCAAACGCTTCTATAACAAAACTCGCATTCGATTTTATATAACTCTAGCTGACCCGACAGACGTTGTTCTGTATATAATAAATAAAATAATGTTTCTATATGAATTTGTCAATAATATATCATAACATCAAAAATTACTTCGTAAAATATGCACCCTGCTGTCGTAATGAAATTGTTTCACAGCAGAACTGTCAAACCGTGCGTCTCTAAATTCTCTCATAGAAATTATGTATGGACAAATAAAAGGAAAAACAAATTTGTTGTTTTTATTTAATTTACCAGCATTTTCCTATTTATTCACCTTTTAAACCTTCTCTGGACTTCCACAAATAATTCAAGACCAAAATTAGCCAAATCGTTCCAGCCGTTCTCGAGTTTTAGCGAGACTAACGAACAGCAATTCATTTATATATATATATATATATAGATAATATAGCAAACCTTTATAATGCCAGTACATGCGCGTTGAAATCTACACACAAAAAATTACGACTTTAGCGGAGAGGATCTGTACAAGCAAGATCGCCGGTTACACCCAGTCCATGTGATCCGTCTCTGCATGAATACTGTGGGACCAATAGAGACATAGATAATAATATAATAATAAATAATAAATTATTCAAAATTGCAGATATCGTCCCTAACGAACACCCGAATGAAATATACCGCGGCGAGAGGCAAAAAAAGTATTGAAGTCCATGGCGTTCTATACACAAATACATTATAGGGACATATCATTCGTAGTTTGATATTGGGACTGCAATAGTGTGCTTAAAGACAATGTAAGCACACATTTCTACTTAGTCGTGTGTTAACTGTCACTGTCTGAATGACACCTGAACTGAATAAATGTTTTACGTTGCTGCTCATTGACCAATAATATTGGAAACAACTGGAGTAAATGCGGTAATATATAAGTCGAGGCTTATTATGGTGTAGTTTGTGGCATGTTCCATATTTCGACTTTGTTTTTGTAGGAAGTGATTCGTCTATTTGTATAGAACGTCATTGATTGAAGTATTAAATACGCACAGCCGGGACATAATTATGTCTCCATTAGGATAACAAGGCCTGCTGCCTTGGGCTTTGGTGGTGAACGGTTTTAAAATTAGAGCAGATTCTTTGGATATTGCAAATGTCCAAGATAAGCTTGGAATGGGATGCTGTGGTGTAATTGCCTCCTATGGTGATAGGGAATAAAACGGGAAGACCGACTGAAAATGTTTGCTGATATTTTTTCTCATTCTGGCAGATTAGCTATCCCACTGGGGTGAAATTTCTTCGAGGACTGCTGTCTTACTGTGGTGGAGTGAAGGGGAGAGGGGGCGCCAGCTTTCCTCTATGACACATTCGAAATATAGCGGTACTTTGCCTCGTTAACAATACATGTCTGTTTAACAGTACTGACCCAATCGACTTTGAGCAATTTGTTTTTTTTTGTCGTAAGATTTTAGACTTTCTTTCAACTTTCTGTTACAACTAATTTAAACTTGAGACTAAAAAGTTAAAATGTTTTTAATGCCAATAATAAACCTATATCAATATTTGTTTTTCCTATGTTTAAATCAATCGGTATTATTTTGATTTTAATTCCTGATGGAGTAACCCCGGGTGGCATGGTCACAGGGAAGGGCGCTGGTGTGGTGCGCAATTTGCGTCAACACTCTGGCTCCTTCTCATGTTCAATGTCTCAGCGAGACTTACATTTTGTGCCATTTGGTGTCCAGACACGTCTTGGCCTCTGGGGTCTAGAGGCGCGGAGAATGAACAAAGAACTATGTACGCGCCTCAGTACTGGAAACCCAAACAATAACAGCTATTTCGGTCAACAAATCAGCCTAGCTATCAAACGTGGAAATGCTTCCAGTATTCTTTATCTATATTATCATCTATACTATGCATATGAGAAAAGTTAATTTGATTGACAAAAGAGGATAACTAAATCTTTTGAATGTTTCATTAATAAACGAAGAAAGAAATTAAATATGTTCAACAGTAAATGAAGGCTTGCCACAACGCTCTGCTATCTTAAATTGGCAAAAAGTTTTTAAACGAGAATACGTTTTTTGGGTTGTGTGTCAAAAACTGTTTTAATAGAAGCCAAAAAAATCGGAGTATATGTGTGAAAAGTTGGGTTAAAGATTATTAGGAAATTCAGAATAGTTCTTTGTCTCTTACAAATCCTTAATGAAATTGCTTCATAGATTGAAGCCTAAAATACCTAAAACCTATTTGTTTATTTTTTAATTAAAATCCAAACGTATTTTTAATTTTCTGAGATGGTAATAAGCTTAACACATTTTAATTCACTTTGATGTGATTGCTTGAATGTGTATACAACTCTTGATGAGCGAAAAGTGCCAGATCAGTGAATCTCAAATTGTATCATGTACCAACTCTGTCAGCTAATTATCTTTCTCCGAACAATCTGAGGCATTCACGCTACCCGTTGTAATATGTATCGTGAGGGATGGCCCTTATCTTCAAAGGAAACGTGTGCACTCACCTAAAAGGCGAGAAACTCTCCTGTAATTCCAGTGTCCTTACCAACTCCGCATCATATCGAGCTAAAAATTTGGAAACTTTCGAAATAGTTCTTTTTCTGTCACAAACAGATCAACGTCACTCGAACGGTTAGCTCAGTTGGAGAGCAATTGTACGGATCGTGAGAGGTCGTGAGTTTGAGTCCCGCATCGTTAATGAAATTTTGTTTTCAAATTTTATTTGTGTATTAATCCTAGAAGTAAGGGTTATCACTTTAGAAACATAACAGATTGTTTAGATTTGCAAGAGAGACATCTCAAGTCAGTTTCCTAATATGCAAATGCAAATATTGGGGTTGAGCATGATATCAAATCATATCAAAAATAAAGTAGATCCTGTAAATGAAGCCACAACCTGAGAGTTGAACAAGGCATACAAGATTTTATGACGATACGTCACTCGAATGGTTAGCTCAGTTGGAAGAGCACTCGCACGTAACGCGAGAGGTCGTGGGTTCGAGTCCCGCATCGTCTATAAAATTTTGTTTTCTATTTGTATATCGCAAAATATTGTACAATGTTTTGGTGCCAAAATGAGAAAACTCGATGAACAATCATATAAAAATGACAGATTACAAATTCAAATGTAATATTTTGCTTAATTTTAATTGTGGCCAGACTAAGTATATATTGACATAATTAAAAAAAACTAGGCTATGCCTACTTTTATTTTTTTGTAATAGTTTCTATTTTAAATAATTACTTATTCTAGATTCAAATACCTCATAGTACCTATACACATTCTCACACACTATCGATTTATCGAATTGTACTTGTAGTAACTGTGCATCTAATGACATTTGATATTGTAATTACGTTTTATTAAAAAATGTCATCAAAAGGGTCGAAACTTTTACAGCTTATTCTAAATAGTACAAAATTTTGAAATTTAAGACGTATGCACAAGACAACGTCTTTCGAGTCCGCTAGTATATACATTATATTAAACATCATTAACTCAGAAACAAATATCCATATTTATCATATAAATGTTTGTATATACCGGGATTTAAACCCGCGACCGTCATATATGATTCCTTTAATTATTATGCCAAAATTTGCAATCCACAAAAACCCAGCCTTATTTCTTACTTATAAAAGTTGTCACGTCGTTAATAATTCATAATGCAATATCACATGAAATAAGTTTCACTTGTTTCATAATACGTGCTTATATAAGCATGAAATTGAAAGCTTTTACGAGGAATACTACTTATATTAACTTTGTTTGAGCTTTGCAGGTTCCTCACAAAATATATCAATCGAAAATGATCATTATTTTATCTTTTTAACAATAGCAGTTGTGTCTAAACATAAATCCTGATAATAAATTTCCAAATTTGAAATTATATTACGTAAATAATATGGTATGAGTCAGAATTTATATTCGATTTGAATTAAGTATTAAGTTTGATAGTAATAAGTGGAATGAAACAAAACTCACTAATATCATTACTTAGATTAATTGTTCATTGTTTCTGGTGCTTGGGTCACGAATAAATGGTGAGCTAACAGTTTTTAAGATTCTGTGGCTCTTAATAAAAAGGGGTTGTATGGTTTTATGAAACCACGGTGAAAGAGAAACATTTTTTCACATTATAGACACTTTACTAAATATTTTTGGAATAATATTCCATTAAGGGTATAAAAATAGCTTTATCAATCATAATTTTATTCTTGGGAAATTGGAATGATAATGGGAAATAATAAAAGAAAAACAAAAGCGTGGAGCACTGTCACAAATGTGTAATAGTCTATACACTACACGGTCAGCTGCTGCGAACTATAGGCGCCGCCCGACCGTCACGCGACATGCAACACACAGACGAAAATGTGTTGATGTAATAAAAATCTCACTCTAATAAAAATTACAGAATCACTGTCTTAAAATTTAACTTCTATATACTAAAATAAAGTATATCTTTATTTGTAACAAACATTAAAAGAAAACATATAATGAAATTTAATATACATCAAGAACTGAAAACAAAACGTATAGTCAGGTTAATTCTAGATCATCATATTATATACACCGGATCCCAAGATATGATCATGTATTCAACTCAAATGTATTCAAATCATGTATATACTTAACAAAAATAAATATTATACTGTATATGTCATAGGATTGATATACATCACACTGGCTTTTTTGTGCAAGTGTAGTATTAATCCAGTTTAGTCAGGGCCGTTCATGTTGTCGTAGGACGTTAGAAAGATTCTCCCACATCGAAAAACCCCTAATTTCCTGTAACGCAAGATATCCAAGACACCTTAGGCATTTTCTCCCAACTCCGAATTTTTTTATGTCCTGGGGATGCACAGGCCAATATAGCTAAATAAAATAAATCACGGTTTCTTCGAGTTTTAGCCCTCTCCGCTACAGGGAAAATCACTAACTCAAATTCAGATATTTTTATTCAAAATAGGATGTGACATCACTTATTGAAAGTCAAAAACTACCACCCATTCCAAAAGAATGCCTCAGACCTGGGATGATTGGGCGCAACAAACGCAGTGTGCACTTTATTTTCATAAAAAAATATGTTTACAAAGTACTATCGTAAAATTAAACTTATTATATTTAATAGCCAAAGGGCGGTCGCTCCATTCCCAATCTGCGGTATCATTAAGAAAGTCAATTATGTTATAGTAACCTTTACCACACAAACGTTTTTTAACAATTCTTTTGAATATCGCAATACTTTTGTTTTGAACATTTTCTGGGATCTTGTTATAAAAGCATATACATTGCCTACAAGAGACTTACTATCTTGACTTAGCCGAGTGTAGGCATTATAAGTTTATGTCTATTCCTGGTGTTAACATTATGGTAATGACAGTTTCTAGAAAATTCACTTATGTGCCTATATATACATTACATTATCAATAATATATTGAGAAGCAACATCCAAGCCAACCCCATTTAAGGTTGAATCTGTGATCGAATTAAACATTATTGAACAGCATTTCAGTATGCGATAGACTCTGAAGATATCAAAGAGCAGTTCAAATCCGTCATATCATTTTCATAACATAACATTACCTCACAATCTGAGTCATCTGTGGAAAATCTTCTCTAGCCAAAATCCCCAGAAATTTGAAATTTCTCATTCGATATTGTCCTGAGAGACAGGGTGAGTTTCGTGCGTATTTGCGATTCATGATAAAACTTATCTTTGAAATGGAATTTTAGAATAAACCTTTTGGGTCCACTTTATTATTGTCCGTTGTGATACTTGTTTCTGTATTACACAATTCAAACACAATATTTTGAAAACAATAAATCGCAAAATTTGCTTTAATTACAGTAAAATTAAAATAAGGATATTTGAATAATTGTCTGTTTTGTATAGAACGTCATTGGATAAAACTATATAATTTTATATAAAAACTTAACAACGATATATTGTATGACGCAGTCTGAAATAGTAAAGATTATAAAAATACTGGCTTTTGCATCAGAATTGATGATTCTTCATCATCTGCGCAGAATTGTTTACGATAGCTCGGAAAAGTTTGATAATATCTGGATACACTCCTTTTTTGACACCTGACAGTAAGTACAATAATATTTTTGTTATGATAATAAGGGGCGAGAAGAGCAGGACGTTCAGCTGATGGTAATTGATACGCCCTGCCCATTACAATGCAGTACCAATCAGGATTGTTGTCCTAATGGCCGAACAGTTGAAAAGGCGTGTTCGATTTAAGATTCGCATATAAAAGTATTGACATAGAAATTGAAATTCAAATTGAAATTCAAATATTTTTATGTAAATTTTTTTTATGACAGTAAGGGACACAGAGCAGGACGTTCAGCTGATGGTAATTGAAAAGCCCTGCCCATAACAATGCAGTGCCGCTCTGGATTCTTGAAAAACCGGAAAAATTCTTAACGACACTACGATTGCGCTCGTCACCTTCAGACATAAGATGTTGTATTTCATTTGGTCAGTAATTTAAAAAAAGAAGGTGCGAGTTCACTGGCTATAAATATATAAATATATATATTTATATAAATAATACTAGCTGACCCAGCAAACGTTGTATTGTCGATATTAAAATCGCGATACAAAAGTAACTGTTGATCGTAGATGGGTGAAAATTTAAAGTTGTATGTATTTTTGTATGACGCAGTCTGAAATAGTAAAGATTATAAAAATACTGGCTTTTGCATCAGAATTGATGATTCTTCATCATCTGCGCAGAATTGTTTACGATAGCTCGGAAAAGTTTGATAATATCTGGATACACTCCTTTTTTGACACCTGACAGTAAGTACAATAATATTTTGATAATAAGGGGCGAGACGAGCAGGACGTTCAGCTGATGGTAATTGATACGCCCTGCCCATTACAATGCAGTACCAATCAGGATTCTCGAAAAATCCAAGAATTCTGAGCGGTACTACAACTGCGCTCGTCACCTTAAGACATAAGATGTTAAGTCTCATTTGCCCAGTAATTTCACTAGCTACAGCGCCCTTCAGACCGAAACACAGTATTGTTTACATATTACTGCTTCACGGCAGAAATAGGCGCCGTTGTGGTACCCATAATCTAGCCGGCATCCTGTGCAAAGGAGCCTCCCACTGAAAATAATAATAATAAAGCCTTTATATTAATTTTCCATTTGATTTTTTACATTTTAGTGTTAATAATATGTACGGTTAGTGAACTCACATGTTAATTTTATTTTTAACTTGTATGTTCTTT
Source organism: Leptidea sinapis (assembly GCF_905404315.1). Taxonomy (NCBI): domain Eukaryota; kingdom Metazoa; phylum Arthropoda; class Insecta; order Lepidoptera; family Pieridae; genus Leptidea; species Leptidea sinapis. Next base: position 27,533,937 of record NC_066265.1, read on the forward strand.
TTTTAACTTGTATGTTTGGACAAACGAGCGTACGGGTCACCTGGTGTTAAGTGATCACCGCCGCCCACACTCTCTTGCAACACCAGCGGAATCACAAGAGCGTTGCTGGCCTTTAAGGAAGGTGTACGTGCTTTTTTCGAAGGTATCCATGTCGTATCGTCCCGCAAAAACACCACAAGGAAGCTCATTCCACAGCTTTGTAGTACGAGGAAGAAAGCTCCTTGAAAACCGCACTGTGGAGGACCGGCACACATCCAGATGGTGGGGATGATATCCTAACTTGTGGCGTGTCGTGCGAAGGTGGAATGTATGTTAGTTATAATGCACGCACTATGTTAGTTAAGTTCATAATTTTCAAATGGATCTCACTTGGGTAAAGGCCTCATCCATATTTCACTTATACGAGCCGGTCTGCCCACGTTTTTCTTTCCTATAGGTCCCTTCCATGTCGTGGTCTGAACAGACAGCACCTCTTTACGCTCCGTGAACAAATTATAAGTTTCTCTAAATAAAAAAAAAATGGCCAACTCGCCCACGCGGGTTCCGTAGCAGCAAGTTACATAATATAAATTATATAGAATGGAAAATTATATTAAGCTATTTAAATGGAAAATTCAAAAAATCTCACCATTTATATATAACGTATTATAATTTTAAGCATGTTTTATCATAATAACGTCCCCTTTTTACTGTGTGATGAAAAAAGGTCTAAAGGCTGTTAATTCAGTGTTGGATGTTAACGGATAAGGGTTGACATTTTGAAGATATTACTTGTCCTAATGGCCTAACAGTTGAAAAGGCGTGTTCGATTTAAGATTCGCATACAAAAGTGTTGACATAGAAATTGAAATAAAAATATTTTTATTAAAAGTTTTTTTATGACAGTAAGGGACGACACAGAGTAGGACGTTCAGCTGATGGTAATTGATAAGCCCTGCCCATAACAATGCAGTGCCGCTCAGGATTCTTGAAAAACCGAAAAATTCTTAACGACACTACGATTGCGCTCGTCACCTTCAGACATAAGATGTTATATTTCATTTGGTCAGTAATTTAAAAAAGGATGTGCGAATTCACTGGCTATACATATATATTTACATATATTTATATAAATAATACTAGCTGACCCAGCAAACGTTGTATTGTCGATATTAAAATCGCGATACAAAAGTAACTGTTGAACGTAGATGAGTGAAAATTTAAAGTTGTATGTATTTTTTAATGCTGACTCATAATCAAACAAATTAAAAGAAAATTCAAAAAAAATACGTGACCACCCTTAACATTTAGGGGGATGAAAAATAGGTGTTGTCCGATTCTCAGACCTACCTAATATGCACCCAAAATTTCATTTCAATTTCATCAAAAATAATTCTAAAGGAATCAATTTGGAGAAAATAAATTACTTTTATGCCTTTTGGGGAGGGAAAGTAAATCATCTTTAACGACCTTAGTGATATTAGCATTATATTAACAGGACAATGATGTCTAAATATCCTATATAAATTAGGATATCATCCCCACCATCTGGATGTGTGGCGGTCCTCTACAGTGCGATTTTCAAGGAGCTTTCTTCCACGTACTACAAAGCTGTGCAATGATCTTCCTTGTGCGGTGTTTACGGGACGATACGACATGGGTACCTTAAAAAAGCGCGTACACCTTCCTTAAAGACCGGCAACGCTCCTGTGATTCCTCTGGTGTTGCAAGAGAATGTGTGCGACGGTGATCACTTAACACCAGGTGACCGTACGCTCGTTTGTCCTCTTTTTCCATAAAAAAACATAATTAAACGTACCTATTTAGCTAAAACTGACCAACAAAAGCAAAACAAGTTGTTTGTAGACTATGTTGAAATAGCTTAACCGCATGTATCGTAAGCATGACACACATTCAAGTGGCAACAGTAACGTTATTAAGATTCTTGTGATGTTACAAGTGAAGATGGGTGGCGTTCAAACATAATATCAGGTGATTATTCCATCATTCTTTAAAAAAAAAACGCCCAAGAGCGAGTTGGACTCTCCCATGAAGGGTTCCGTAGCAGCAAATAACATAATATAAAAGTTCTTGTAGTTCATTGTAACGATTAATGACGTATTAAAATAAACTTCTTACTAGATCTCGTTCAAACCAATTTTCTGTGGAAGTATACTGGAGATCTGGAAAGGTCTCGAAACGTCGGGTTAACTAAAAATAAAAATATAACTTTTACGGAAAAATCTAATGTAAAAACACAGTTACAATTACAGGCGTTTTAATCCTTTAAAAGTGTTTAATTTAATAAATTGTCATTATTCAGATGTTGAAATATGGCAGCATAAAATATTAAAAATGACAACTTACCCACTCAAATTTAATAAGATCGCACATTATTTAGAAAATTTAATTATAATTGTTAAAAACTTAATTTGATAATCAATGAAGAGAATTTTCAATGATTGTTATTTTATCAAGCTGTGCAGTTTTATTTATTATTTATATTGTAAATGTTTCTTTAGATAAAATCATTCCAACCATCTGATGATTAATGAAATGATATTGACGTGCAATGAAATGCAATGTTGCCAGCTGAGATCAAACCAGGATCAAGGCTTTGCCTAATCAGTTATATATTTGATAGTTTAAACGGAAAACAATACTATCTAAGCACGTTGTATGTTAGCTTTTAACAATTATCGAAATTTTTTTTAATGAAAATACTAAAAACGAAACGAGCAGGACGTACATTTGGACGGTAATGGATACGCCCTGCCCATTACAATGCAGTGCTGCTCAGGATTCTTGAAAAACCCCAAAAATTCTGAGTGGCACTACAATTGCGCTCTTCACCTTGAGACATAAGATGTTAGGTCTCATTTGCCCAGTAATTTCACTAGCTACGGCGCCCTTCAGACTGAAACACAGTAATGATAACATATTACTGCTTCACAGCAGAAAAAGGCGCCGTTGTGGTACCCATAATCTAGCCGGCATCCTGTGCAAAGGAGCCTCTCGCAAATTAATATAAAATCGTAGACGTGGCGTGTCTGTACGATAAGTACATTTTCAAATAAACTTATTGTACTGTACTACTTATGTTATTTAATATATGTTCACAAAAATCGTCTACTTTTTGCTCTTAATGGTGATTTTCCTTATTATAACACTAGAAATAAGGGATTTCTTGCAACTAATTCTAGTAGGCTTCATAAGATACATAACAGCTTTAAGGGTAAATGTATACACTTTTATAAAGAAACCGTAAGTTAAGGCACTATCTATGTTTTATTAAAAAATGACTGTGTCGTAAATCCTACTACTCCACAGCTGAGTCTCTAAGTGATCGAACAGCCTGGGATTATGATTATTTTATAGCAATTTTAAAAACAGTACAATATTGTATATTTTATAAAAAAAAAGCGCAAAAAAAGAATGCTGGGAGAGTTTCTTGCGCCGCTCCATCTCTCAGAGCGCCATTTGTTTCCGAAGCTGTAGTAGTATCTAGTATATTAGAAATGACATCAAAAAGAATTCTAAAGGAATTGATGCTGAGAAAATAAATTCCTTTAGTTTGCAGAAATTGCTCTATTTCTCTGTTGTTCTCAATTATATGATTTATTTATTAATCAACTCAATAAAATTAATAAACTTAAGCTGTATAATTACATTCATCTCACGATAAATTTATATCAGAGACAAAATCAGATAAAAATTCACTGATTTCAATTATTATTCTCCAGATATTTTCCAATCAATTATTCACTAGAAATAAGAAATCTCATATCGAAACAAAGCATTTCGTTCGTATTTACGATTCATCATGGCTTAGACAATGGAACTTTTGTTCACTGTTTGATTCTGATTAGGGTTATATTGAACAACGATAAAAAATGGATATAATAAACACGATTGATTACCTTTATAATGCTACATGTGTTTGTATTAACTTAACTTTTTATTTGACTAATTGTTTACGTAAAGGCTTCTGTAGCTAGATTTCAAAAAGCTATCCAAAGAAATACGGCTTGATTAGCAAATTTGATAATTGCACTTGATTGGCAATATACGTTGCACGAATAGGTGAAGTAATTTTTAATTTTTTTGACATTTTTTTAACTTTAAATTTTCACCCATCTACGATCAACAGTTACTTTTGTATCGCGATTTTAATATCGGCAATACAACGTTCGCTGGGTCAGCTAGTATATATATAAAATGAAAATGGTCTTTGTTTGAGGCTCTTTCAAGTATAAACCATTGATCGTATCGACATGAAACTACCACCATTCGATGAGGAATTTTTCCTTAATGGTTTATGGCTGCTTATTTTTTTATTGTTTAGTTTATTTTCTTTCTAAATTCGCCTAGTGAAGCGGGCGGGAACGGCTAGTAGATACTATAACCAAAATATCGCACCCTCAATGGAAAAAGAGCATGAGTGATATTACTTTGAATTGCCGATTTATTATCATATTTAAAAAGTGGGTTTCAAGTTACATATTATTTTTTTATTGTATTATTATATCTTGAAATTTTTTCATATTTTTATTGTTAAATTTGACGAATATATGCATGAAATATGGTTTTATAAATGTTGACTTCATACGAATTTCTTCTCGCCCAAAATACCACAGTGTCGGAAGACGAACGTTTTTAGCCAATGTGAGTTGCCTGTGATGACATACGGAACATAGACGTGGTCGCTAACTATGGGCATTACGAGGAAGCTCACTGTTGCTCGGCGGGCAATGGAGAGGGCTATGTTCGGAGTTTCCCTGCGAGATCGAATCAGAAATGAGATCCTTAGGAGAACCAAAGTCACCGACATAGCCCAAATGATTGCGAAACTGAAGTGGCAGTGGGCAGGGCACATAGCTCGGCGGACAGACGGCTTTTGGGGCAGTAAGGTCCTCGAATGGCGGCCACGTACCGGAAGGCGTAGTGTTGGTAGGCCCCTCACAAGATGGACCGACGATCTGATCAAGATCGCCGGAGTAGGTTGGATGAGCGCAGCGCAGGACCGATCGCCATGGTGATATTTGGGGGAGGCCTTTGTCCAGCAGTGGACGGCTTCCGGCTGAAGTGATGATAATGATCATGAATAAATTTTATTAGGGATAAATACAATATGCATTATAAAGCAAAACATAGAGAGAGTTTTAGGAAGTATTACTTATTACAACGTTTGTCATTAATCTTTAATACGAATGAATACTGCTTTACAAGATACAAATGCCAAAAATATACTACTCCAGGACGGTCCCAGACTGTGTAGTCCTGGAAAATCCGTCCCTGGGTGTCCACAATTAGGACCTGTACCTAATAGTGGATGCTCGGGCTGCCCCACTTATTCTGGAAGGGCAAGCAGAGCAAGAGGCTATAACCATCATCCTCCACATTAGCTGTGGACTTTTGCAACATCAGGCGGCTCAAATTTAAATGCCGCCCACTTCCATCAGGAGATGGCGAAGCCGGCCCTACTCTCTTTGACCAAGACACAGACATCCTTATGTCTTTATTTCTATCTCACTATAGTGTTTAAGAATGTATCTATATTTGTTGCCAAATAAATAAATAACCAAACAACCAACCACTACCCTGACTGTCTCGTCCCCTGAGTCAAAATCCAATTTACCAACTTTTTCCTGTTATTATGTCAGCATTTTCAGTCTTTTGTAGCCCACTCACACAAAATATGCCTCGAAACATTTAAGCGTCATTAATAATTCATTTTGCGATCTCACGTGAAATAAGTTTTGCCTTGTTTCGAATTTCTTGCTTGTAACCTCCAAGATATTGATGGTTCGATGAAAAATATTATAATGGTCATAGATTCAAATTAATTTGAATTCAGTAAACACGTAAATAAATCTATATAATAATATATTTCAACACGTTCTTGAGGATTGATACAGTAAGAACGTAATTTTTTGTCTTTAACTGTAAAATAGCTGACATTTATATCTATGTTTTATGAGTACTAGCTAAATCCTCGCAATGATTTGTTCTGTTTCAATTTCTTTATGAAAAAACTTTTCAGTTATTGAAGTCGGTTATTTTACTCGTAAATTTTTCAATTTATTACTTTTCAGTGTCAGTTAATAATAATTATATCATATAATAAAATGAATGAAAACTCCTAAAGAAGCCGTGCACCAAAACAATTACAATATCATCAATGTAGACAAAAATTTTCATAAAATGAAAACTACTGGGCCAAACTATGTAAAAATTATGGGACCAAATGGCATCTATTCCACATCTAACTAAAGTAGAATTACGTAAATCACCAATACTACTACGACCAATACTACTGAGCCAGTGATGCACAATCTGCACAGTGGGAGTTTTGATTGTTTTAGAAACTGTTTAAAAAAATACTACAACAAATAAGAAAGCCAAATTAAAAAAAATACTATTGATGAATCTCCCAGCGCATACTTTGCCGTTAGCGCTGACGTACTGTTAAATTGCCCCAGCAATACTACGCTGAAATCACAAAACCTGAGCCAGACCCGTATTAAATAATCTACACGGTAGGAGTGCTGAGAGTTTTCGTAGTGAAACTGTTTAAAAAATAGTACAAGAAATAAGAAAGACACGCATAAAAGATTTACTATTGGTAGTCATCCCAGCGCGTACATTCCCAATACTGCCTGCGTACTTGTAAATTGCCCCAAATATACTACGCTGAAATCACAAAACCTGAGCCAGACCCGTTTCAAATAATCTACATGGTAGGAGTGCTGAGAGTTACGTAGTGAAACTGTTTAAAAATAGTACAAGAAATAAGAAAGACATGCTTAAAAGATTTACTATTGGTAGTCCTCCCAGCGCGTACATTCCCAATACCACCTGCGTACTTGTAACTTGCCCCAAAAATACTACGCTGAAATCACCAAACCTGAGCCAGGCCAGTTTCAAATAATCTACATGGTAGGAGTGCTGAGAGTTGCGTAGTGAAACTGTTTAAAAAATAGTACAAGAAATAAGAAAGACACGCATAAAAGATTTACTATTGGTAGTCCCCCCAGCGCGTACATTCCCAATACCGCCTGCGTACTTGTAACTTGCCCCAAAAATACTACGCTGAAATCACCAAACCTGAGCCAGGCCCGTTTCAAATAATCTACATGGTAGGAGTGCTGAGAGTTGCGTAGTGAAACTGTTTAAAAAATAGTACAAGAAATAAGAAAGACACGCATAATAGATTTACTATTGGTAGTCCTCTCAGCGCGTACATTCCCGATATCGCCTGCGTACTAGTAATTTGCCCCAACAATACTATGCTGATATCACCAAACCTGAGCCAGACCCGTATTAAATAATCTACACGGTAGGAGTGCTGAGAGTTTTCGTAGTGAAACTGTTTAAAAAATAGTACAAGAAATAAGAAAGAAACGCATAATAGATTTACTATTGGTAGTCCTCTCAGCGCGTACATTCCCAATACTACCTGCGTACTTGTAAATTGCCCCAAAAATACTACGCTGAAATCACCAAACCTGAGCCAGATCCGTTTCAAATAATCTACATGGTAGGAGTGCTGAGAGATGCGTAGTGAAACTGTTTAAAAAATAGTACAAGAAATAAGAAAGACATGCTTAAAAGATTTACTATTGGTAGTCCTCCCAGCGCGTACATTCCCAATACCGCCTGCGTACTTATAACTTGCCCCAAAAATACTACGCTGAAATCACCAAACCTGAGCCAGGCCCATTTCAAATAATCTACATGGTAGGAGTGCTGAGAGTTGCGTAGTGAAACTGTTTAAAAAATAGTACAAGAAATAAGAAAGACACGCATAAAAGATTTACTATTGGTAGTCCCCCCAGCGCGTACATTCCCGATACTGCCTGCGTACTTGTAAATTGCCCCAAAAATACTACGCTGAAATCACCAAACCTGAGCCAGACCCGTTTTAAATAATCTACACGGTATCAGTGCTGAGAGTTTGCGTAGTAAAACTGTTTAATAAATAGTACAAGAAATAAGAAATACACGCATAAAAGATTTACTATTGGTAGTCCTCCCAGCGCGTACATTCCCAATACCGCCTGCGTACTTGTAACTTGCCCCAAAAATACTACGCTGAAATCACCAAACCTGAGCCAGGCCCGTTTCAAATAATCTACATGGTAGGAGTGCTGAGAGTTGCGTAGTGAAACTGTTTAAAAAATAGTACAAGAAATAAGAAAGACACGCTTAAAAGATTTACTATTGGTAGTCCTTCCAGCGCGTACATTCCCGATACCGCTTGCGTACTTGTAATTTGCCCCAACAATACTATGCTGATATCACCAAACCTGAGCCAGACCCGTATTAAATAATCTACACGGTAGGAGTGCTGAGAGTTTTCGTAGTGAAACTGTTTAAAAAATAGTACAAGAAATAAGAAAGACACGCATAATAGATTTACTATTGGTAGTCCTCTCAGCGCGTACATTCCCGATACCGCCTGCGTACTTGTAAATTGCCCCAAAAATACTACGCTGAAATCACCAAAACTGAGCCAGACCCGTTTCAAATAATCTACACGGTAGGAGTGCTGAGAGTTGCGTAGTGAAACTGTTTATAAAATAGTACAAGAAATAGAGACACGCTTAAAAGATTTACTATTGGAAGTCCTCTCAGCGCGTACATTTCCGATACCGCTTGCGTACTTGTAAATTGCCCCAACAATACTATGCTGAAATCATCAAACCTGAGCCAGACTCTATTCAAATAATCTACACGGTAGAAGTCTGAGAGCCTGCGTAGTGAAACTGTGTAAAAATACCACAAGAAATAAAAGAGACCCACATTCGTAGTATTACGTTGTTGCATCGACGAAAATGTTGTAATGGGTAGCGCAGCCTCGGAGTCGTAGAGCGCCTTAGAGACCTATAAATAATCTAGTAAAGTTGACGACACATTATAAGTTCGCCTCCAGTGCAAGGTCATACACAGGACGACCAGGGCTCTTATCGATCACACATTGTATCGATTACTACCCGCTGCTAAACTGGTGTTCGCTAAATAGACTTACATTTTTACTCCGTTTAGTGGCCGCACACATAAAAGTGGCATGGCAATCGAAAGTTTTATACTACCATAAAGTGCTGAAAATAAATAGTTTTAAAACCTTTATGACATTTTGAAAACTATTATGGTTACATTTGATTATTATAATAATAACGTAGTAGGACGTACCGCCCCGCCTCTATTAGCGGCCGGATGTTTGCTAATCTATGACATTCCATGTGCAGACCCAAACCTGCCTACGCACGACTATTCCGGCTAGTTTTTTTTAAATATGATTGGATTTTGGATTTCTTTAATACAGGATTCCATTTAAATCTATCATAATATACAATACTCACAAAAGGTTGTGTGTAGTCTCTGTTCCAGATGAATGCCACTGAAGTTTGTAACAGAGATAAAAGTCATCCCATTTAAGAAAGTATTATTTTTTAAACATAACTAACAGAGTACTGCTGTGTAGGTATCGTTTAACCGTGGCTTAAACATAGTATGTGTATATCGATGCTATAAACTAATGAACACCTGACAACGTTCAGCCTGTAAAAGCTTACTGAAGTTGTGCCGCTGAGCAAACATGTTTTAAAATTTCTTAACAACAGTAACATAAATATCAATATAGCGAAACATCAAACGTGAGTTTGAAGGTAAATCTTCCTAAAATTTGAAGTAACTTGCATGCGTACTCGCTCGATCTCCTGTTTCGCAAATCACTTTTTTTAGATGTCTTATAAGGGATTTTGAAGTCTGTAAGTTATGAGCTTTATCATAATCGATGTTGTTATATGATGTAGAGCAGAGTAGTTAATTTAGCACCAAAGTTTATTCAGTTTTAAAATAAAAACAGAAGATATTATGGTGTTGATTAAAATGACGATCAGAGGGCCTACCATCAACTTTTAGTAAGCGATGCGATTCCGGTGCAGTTCAGTTTAGGTACCTGAACTGAATCGCTTAAATTCGTACCATGAAGTGCTTCTTGCTGAATGGCGTTTGGATCGCATAAGAAGAATGAACGAAATACACAGTCTGTGGTCCGCACTGTGAGAAATAGAATCCGCTCTACAGTCGTTGCATAAGTTTGTCTCTCTTAATTGAACCATATGCGTTGCGTTTCGAAACCTAAAATAATATGATTTTAGCGGCTTTTTTGCATAGAATATACTTAAGATACATTTTGAAATTGCGCTTTATATCGTCAATTTATAAACCATTCCCGTTCTTGTACTTATTAAATGATAATAATATTTTTATATATCTAGTTCTTTGAATTGCAAATTAAATTTGCTTAGGTGTTTACGTAAAAATAAACTGATAAAAACGAGTTATGGACGCCCCTCTTTTTTAATTAGTTCTTGCAAACAGGCTATAGCCAGCGGCCTTACTGCCTCGTCTTTAGTATTTTCATTTTCGGTATTAATTTTCAGTATTTTGTTTTACAAAAAAGTCCAATAAATTATTCTCATCTCATCTTTCATCAATAAAATTTTCCTCTTCTGTATGTTTTCACTATTTTTTAAAAGTTTTCAACAACACGATTCACTTTCCTCTAAGGAAGTAGCAACTTTTTTCGAATCGCTCACTTTGACACATAAGCTATCCAGTTTAGGTTGAAATATGACCTCATGGTACGAATGTATGAACGAACCTTTGGAACGAACTGAATCAGTTTGCGATTCAATGTCTTGATTTGACGTCAACCTAAAATGGATAGCTCTAATGACGTCGTGGTACGAAATAGCAAAGCAGTTCAGTTTAGGTTGTCAATTGTAGGAGTTCATGGTAGGCCCGCTGTTTACAATAACTCCAGGGTTAAGTGACCGACCACAGTAATGTGTACACATTACTGTGTTTCGGTCTGAAGGGTGCCGTAGCTAGTGAAATTACTGGGCAAATGAGACTAAACGTCATATGCCTCAAGGTGACAAGCGCAGTTCGAGTGCTGATAAGAATTTTCGGGTCTTTCAAGAATCCTGAGCGGCTCTGCAGCTCCACTTTCGTTATCACGGTGGGGGGGGCTTGCCCTGTTAAGCCAAGAAACCATGGAAGAATGCTTGCCCAAAACTCCAGTACTATTTATTGTCAATGAATGGAGCTAAGACTTAATGTGAACCGTCCTGGTGTTGGTTGCAGACGGGTCACGTGAGTAGGCCAACGGTAGCACCTACAGTCTGATCAAGATGGATTACTTCTCATTCACCAAGAACCTTTGGCAAGCAGAAAAGTTAATACGCTCTTTAAAAATAATATGCAGGCGCCAGATAAGATACATAATAGCTTTAAGGGTAAATGTATACACTTCTATAATGAAGTCCCAGCCACTGTTCAGGCATTATCTATAAATAAATTTAAATGTTTTATAATTTAATTGCTGTGTCGTAAATCCTATTAATCCACTGCTGAATATCTAAATGATCGGACAGCCTGGGACTAGATTATGATTTCTTTATAGCGATAGAAATGACTGTACAATATTGTATATTTTTATTGAAAAGAGCTCAAAAAAAAATATGCTGGGAGAGTTTCTTGCGCTGCTTCTTCTCTCTCAGAGCGCCATTTGTTTCCGAAGTGGTAGTAGTATCTAGTAGTTATTAGAAATGACATCAAAAAGAATTCTAAAGGAATCAATTTTGAGAAAATAAATGCCTTTTAAGCCTTTTAAGGAGGCTTAAACCACTCAATGAAAAGAGACGAAATGAAGATGAAGAAATTATAACCAAATTGCCTATTTAACATATAAAGACACATCTTACAGGAATCAGGAAATTGTATCCTTTCTAATATTATAAATGTGAACGTTAGTTTGTTCGTTACGATTTGACGCCTAAATGGATCGATTTTCATGGCATTTAGTACAGAGATAGACAAGAGCTTAGGAAAGGACATAATATTCTACCTTTTATCGCGAATAAAAGGCTTGGCGGGAAAAAGGGTGTGGAAATTTGTATGGAACTTCGTCATTATTGAAGATGAACACCATGAAACTTTGTATTTAGGCACTTGATAAGAAATTAATATTTGTTCTAGTGTTTTAAAAAATTAGACATGTGTGGGGTGAAAAAGGGCGATGAAAGTTCTATAGTTGGTAGCTTATAAAAATGTATTAACCACAGCCATTTGTACTATATTACTTACAAATTAAGTATATTAAAAATAAGTGAGCTTCTTTTTGCGGTGTTTCCGGGACGATACGACATGGGTACCTTCAAAAAAATCGCGTACACCTTCTATAAAGCCGGCAACGCTCCTGTTATTCCTCTGGTGTTGTAAGAGAATGTGGGTGGTGGTGATCACTTAACACCAGGTGACCCGTACGCTCGTTTGTCCTCCTATTCCATAAAAAAAAATGCTGCCCAAAGTAAGTATTGCACGCGAACGAAGTCGCGGGTAAATGCTAGTTTAATATAAAGTATTGTTGTATCAATGATACTGACATTCTGTAGATAAAAAACCATGCAAAATAATTGAAAATACCTTGTATTTAATCTAGAATCTCAAATCTTCTAGAATTCCACTCCATGCAACTAACTTAAATATTATCATCCTCACAATCTGGATGTGTGGCGTTTCTCTTCAGTGCGGATTTCGAGGAACTTTCTGCTACGTAAAACCAATCTATGAAATGAACTTCACTACGCGATGTTTCCAAGAATATACATACGCTGATATTCCTCTGAAGGTAGATAGTGTGAGTGGTGGTGATCACTTAAAACAGGTTAACCGCAAGATCGTTTATTCTGGTCTCTATAAAAATATTTTTTTTAGGTAAATTTAATAAAAAGAGAAGCTAACTTGGATCATATTTTATATGGAGAGAAATTGAAATTATTTATTTGCAAAAAATATTACAGTTAAGATGTTAACATTATTAATTATCCAATATTCTTCGTCAATTGACATGCAAAATATGTTTTGAGGTAGTCTTCATAATCATTATTGACCCATTAAGAATACTTTCCTTTTTTGCACAATTTCGATAATTAGGTACAATGAATTATGCTCAAAGTACCAACACACCACTGTCATACTGAAACATGTCGGATTCCATAATGCCATCAATGATAATAGTTAAATAGAGTTTGCGATCAATTGTGATTGATTTGATCAAAAGCTTTGCTAAAATCCGTGTAAATAGCTCCAACAACTGACCGATGGTTGAGAGTACCATATGACACATCTTTGGCAAAGGAAACTTGAGTAAGTAGATAGAGTAGCAGACCTAGACTTTTGATTATGTTTTTAAGTTATACATTTATTATATAACATTTTCTTGTAAGAACGTCCTTTTTATCTGTGAAATAAACAATAGCCCTTGGGGCTGGGACAATATGTGATTCTTGTTTGATAATTAAAGGACGGGGTGGACATTGTAAGAATATTGTTTGTTCTACAGGTCCGAAAAAATTGGACTTCATATTATATTATTGCTTACCTTAGTAGGACGTTATCCTGCTATCGAATTTTTAGCGGAAATGTGAAATTTTAAATTAAATATTCAGAGTTAACATTGATTAATTTAAAATTTAAAAAATTCAAAACTGAAAAGGTCATTCCTCTATGATAAATTTAAGTGCAAAAGTGTGCTTCACTGTATTGGCACTCTAAACAAAAATGAAAAAATAAAAATAAAAACAACCCGAACAATTAAACCCAATTTAAACAATTTCCACCAGTTTGAAATGCTATGGGTCTGAAGTATTTAATAAGAATTTTTATAAGAATATTTATCACGTTTTGGTGGGCTCTGAAGTGTTAAAATAATAAAATCTAGGTACGTGTATTCTAGGTACAATTCTATAATTATTAGTTAAAACTAAACATGCCTATAAGAGTTCATGTTTTTCACCGCGTTATCAGGTTTTTTAAGACAATAAGGGGCGAGACGAGCAGAACGGTCAACTGATGGTAATTGATACGTCCTGCCGATTATAATGCAGTGCCACTCCGGATTCTTGAAAAATTCTGCAGCACTACAACTGCGCTCGTCACCTGAAGACATAAGATGTTTAGAGTCATTTGCCCAGTAATTTCACTAGCCACGGCACCCTTCAGACCGAAAAACAGTAATGCTTATACATTACTGCAGAAATAGGAACCGGCGGTACCAATAACCTAGCCAGCCACCTGTGCAAAGGTGCCTCCCACTGGTAAAAGATTGTATATTAATATATATTTTGTTTTAGAATTTGTATTTAAATACAGAAGCTATAATATATAATGTTTGATACAAAGAAGGATCTTATAAGCGAGTATGTTTTGTGTGTTCATGACTCTTTAGAGTCAGTTGCATTACTTTGGTTTCATCAGCGGAAACAATAATTTGAATAAAGATTTTAACAGTTATGCAAAAATTACGATAACATATCCACCTCACGAGAATAAACGGAAATCAAAACCATAGCTCGTCTCCCTAACTAAGCGTCATGTAGATACAATTACAGACAGTATACGTTAGATAGCAGTATGTCGATTCACTACTGAGGCATTAAACAGTAAACCAACGAATGCCTGTCACAGCGCTCGGCCTACAAAAGCTTAGCCGAGTTGTGCCGCTGAGTGATTATTCATGTTTTGAAATTTCCAGTCTTTGGAAATTCTCTTAACGATCATAATAGATTTTTCCTTACATAAAAACATCATCAGCTGAGATTGAAGGGAGATTTCATCAGATTGATTGATGAAACTAAAAAGATTTAAAGCCATTACAATTATAGCAGAAAGAAAATAAGGCTTCATTTGCGAAAAAACGACATATACAGTACCGTATATTGTTATAAATATACCAATAAGTATAACTTTTATTTGTTTTTTGTAGATTCATGATACTTAATAATAAATTTAAAAATAATGTTATTCATAAGTAATATGTTATAACTCGTAGTTTGCCAAATATATAACATAAATGTTAGCTCTGGTGATATTTAAACTAGCTAATAATAACTCTATAACAGATTCCTCTCCCTCCTTTCCTTTTCCGAGATCCCCACCCCCCAACCCCTCTTATATTTATATATTATATATCTACGTATGTGACGGCGCGACACATGACATTTGACGTTTGCTGTCAACGACCTCGGAACAGATTGGCAGCATGACAGATGTCAGCCGTCAGCTGCCACTCATGCGGAACGTCACACCGGTGGGAGCGGGGCGGCCATCTTGGTCACTTTTGCATCGAAAACCGCCAATGCACCACGCGCTCGACGAATCGCTTATTTCCGACGCCATCTTTAACATTTTCTGATTTGATTTAATAGAGTATCATTATCTGTACCTTATTAAAGTGTTTTAGAGTTATATTTTGTTAATCTGTGAAGTTAAGAAGAAATAAATCACTGGAGAACTAATTTGTGACTTTGTTCGAGTTTCTGACCCACGTGAAACATGGAAGATTCTTATATAGGCCATCCTGAGTCTATATATACATATCTATGTATTTAGTTACCTTAGTTTTAAGTTAGTTTTAAGCTCTAGTCTTAAGTTAGATTAAGTGATACCAAATAGCCAGGTTTTCCCCCACAAACCGTATGTATTAGTTTTTCCCTCAACACGTAGATAGGGTTGTAGAAATAAGTTTTCTGATACCTACATATATAAGGCTTAATTGTAAATTGCTTTAATAAGTAGATTATAAGTAATTTTGTATATATATCTTTCTATCAAATATAGAAATTTGGAATTTGAGTTTTTTTTCTATAACAGATACAGTAAGAACTTTGCTCTGTCATATTAAGAAAATTGAACTATTGAGAGTGTGATAGAGTGCATATATATACTAATAGAGTGACCGCCACAAGTCTATTACAATATAATAAATTAATATTACATATATATTTGTATATTTTTGTGAAAAAACAAGGAGCCGGCTGAGTTTCTTGCGCCCGTTCTTTTTAGGTCTGAGGCATACTTTTTCGTATGGAAAGTAGTTTTTGACTCTCAATAAGTGATATAATATCCTATTTTGAAAAAAAAAAAATTGAATTTGAACTTGAATTTACTTTAATTAATAAATAAAATCGAAAGAGCAATGAATTTATAAATTTTATATAAACGGTGCATGTGCTATACTTAAACAGTACAATGAGTACCGCTTTAGAACTACCTCTCCATATTTAAAAATAATTTTCAATATGGCGTTATTTCTAGTAGATCCTGATGATGAAGCAACAACCTGAGAGTTGAACAAAGCAACAGAATTTTATAGCAAGGCGGTACTCGAACGGTTAGCTCAGTTGGCTAGAGCACCGGCACGGAACGCCGGAGGTCGTGGGTTCCAGTCCCGCATCGTACATAAAATTTTGTTTTTCAAATTTTATTTGTGTAGTATTCTCTGTTATTTATTTTTCTATATTAAAAACAGCATCGAAAGTAATAAACATGAATATGCTCGATTACTTTTTATATCGTATGTGTGTCAATATTTTTTAATTATTTTGGTTATTCTTGTTATGGCAAGAGGTATGAGTAGTTAATATATTATAATAGTGTCACCATTCCTTGAAATGTTTTTTTTTATGAAAATAACGGACGAGACAAGCAGGACGTTCAGCTGATGGTAATTGATACACCCAGCCCATTATAATGCAGTGCCGCTCTGGATTCTTGAAAAACCCAAAAATTCTGAGCGGCACTACAATTGCGCTCGTCACATTGAGACGTAAGATGTTAAGTCTCGTTTGCCCGTTAATTTCACTACCCATAATCTAGCTAACCAACCTGTGGAAAGGAGCCTCCCACTGGTAAATTATCCGTAGATAATCCATATATATTATAAAACTATTACAAATTTTTTCATACTTACCAAAGAATAATATTATGACGATATTAAGTCCACGTATATGTACGTGTAAAAAAACATTATATCTAATGTTTTTTTTTTCGAGAGGAGAAAATATATTTGATCGTATAAGTAGGGCGTCCATATGTTGGACTCAGGTCGAAATTCTGTACCGACTAAAAACCTCCAGTATTCCGGTAGCTTAACAGCTTTTCCAGTGTAACGGGTTGAGCCATGGTTGCCAAAATTCTTATTCGCTGCCATGGGTTCACCTGACGAGCCTCAAATCTCGGACCAGCTGTGTAGTATATCCAATATATGACTTAGATTATTAACAAATGGAAACGATGTTGAACTCATTTAAGTATCGTAACACTCTATACATAATTCTTCAATTGTTGAAGAATTATTTAATTGCTGACACAATTACAATTCTTCAAAAGACAAAAAGGATGAGAAATACTTTAGATAATTAATAAGATTAATTTTACCAAATAGTAATTGTTAAAATTCATAATTAAACGCGATTTACTCCCCTAAAATTATTGTATTTAAATTTATAATATTCGCGTTCATCTATATAAATAATTGTATTGTTATGATTACTTGTAATTAACATTTTTTTTATGGAATAGGAGGACAAAAGAGCGTACGGGTCACCTGGTGTTAAGTGATCACCGCCGCCCACATTCTCTTGCAACACCAGAGGAATCACAAGAGCGTTGCCGGCCTTTAAGGAAGGTGTACGCGCTTTTTTTGAAAGTACCCATGTCGTATCGTCCCGGAAACACCGCACAAGGAAGCGCATTCCACAGCTTTATAGTACGAGGAAGAAAGCTCCTTGAAAACCGCACTGTGGAGGACCGCCACACATCCAGATGGTGGAGATGATATCCTAACTTGTGGCGTGTCGTGCGAAGGTGGAATTAGGCGGCAGGAATCAGGTTAAACAGCTCTTCGGAACACTCCCCGTGATAAATGCGGTAGAAGACATATATGGCGAAAGCCGTACTGTCGGTCGTTGATCAACTGATGACAACTCTCCAAGATTTTGGAGTTATTTTAGTGCAATGATTGACTTTGCCTTAACTTTGACTTATAAATGAAAAGCTAAATATTATCAACATTATTTATTTCATATCTTCTCTTGCTAATAATGTAGTTTATTTACAATAGAGTAATTTCAATTGGATACATTTCACAAAACTATTCCGTGTAGCCTCACAAAAATCACTGAAAATAACTATCGGGAAACAATTATTGTAATAAATTCAATTTTTATTAATTATAATAATACACCTCTTTGAATTTAGTTATTCCTCATTGTATGCACATAATATGTCCATTATATTAACATAAATATAATATTTCTTATAAGTATCTATTAATAATCATAGTATATTTAACAATAAATAATATCATTCGATTCAGGATTGGTCTCCGCTGCGTTCCAACTGGATACCGCAAGCGTAGTCGCAAAGTGTAGCAACAATACTACGCCCAAGTGGGCGTACTCGAACCAGTCCCGGACAATGTGAATGGAATTAATTTAAATATTTTATTACAAACTGGCTTAGTTGTAAATCCTACTACTCCACGGCTGAATATATAAGTGATCCGACAGCCTGGGACTAGATTATGATTATTTTATAGCAATAGCAATGACAATACAATATTATAAAGAGCGCAAAAAAAGAATGCTGGGAGAGTTTCTTGCTTCTTCTCTCTCAGAGTGGCATTTGTTTCCAAAGTAGTATATAGTAGTATATTAGAAATGACATCAAAAAGAATTCTAAAGGAGTCAATTATCAGAAATTAAATGCCTTTTAAGACTTTGTAAAAATAATACTACAAGAAATAAGAAAGACACTCGCATATCATCAGTAAGTATTTTGTATTTTATTAATTTCAGTGTAAAATAATACGAAGCGTATGTTACAACATTATAAAGATGTCATTGAGTGTCAAGATGCCACGCACACAAGCATCTAATAGTTGCTGTAATAACAAAGCTATTGTTCTTAGGTAGTGCGCTATCTAGTTGGAGCGCAGCGGAGACCAATCCTTAATCTAAGAATATCATATTATTATTTACAGCGTAACGTAGGTATAAGTCTGGATTGTAGATATACACTGCTTTTATAATAGTATTAATTAAATCTAAGAGAGAAATAACATTTCAAATAATATTAATACTCATTTGAATTGGATTCTTATTACCTAGTCCAAGAAATTATATTATAGTTAAGTCAGTCTTTAAGAAGGTTACTTTTTCTAAAAATGTAACCAATGTTTTACAATTTTAAATAATTCAATTCACTTAAACAGAATTTGATTATTATAACTCCTTTAAACACGGTACTTCGGTCTTACATAGGTTTGTAGCATAAGATAGTAGTTAGTATATTTTCAAATACTAGTCATAAGCACAATACAAGTACAAGAACAGTAGCGTTACGCAGCGGTAGCCTTGAAATTTATACCTACGACTTGGTGGAGCGCTAGGGTTGGCACACAAAAAAAATTAACAAATAAACAACCGACTTCAAAAACACTATTCCAAGTCAATAGATATAATATTCAGTAAAAAGTATAAAAATAATGCGTTTTTTTAATACAATCAAATTCTATTTACGATTATTGTTAAATTTGGAATGGTACCACACGGGAAACACCAGTTTTCAAATAAAAAAAGAATTATCAAAATCGGTTCACCCAGTCGAAATTTCTGAGGTAACACACATAAAAAAAACATACCGACGTATTGAGAACCTGTTCTTTTTTTGAAGTCGGTTAAAAAGATTGACGATGCTGACGGTGCGGTGCATCTAATTGAACTCGGATAACGACCAGTCTCGGCAGCGTAGGGCGTGGCACTCAATAGGTTCGTCTTCCCAAGATTGCTAAGCGGATGTGTAAATCATATGCATGTATGCGTGCGGCGATTCGGGCGATCTAGTATTAAGTAAAAGTACTGTTCTATACTGTATTGTATTATAAGTCACATATTTGTGCTACTCTTAGCAAAGACCTATTTAGATAGATATATTTCATTATTATTACTTATCGTAGTTTGGCCTCTGGATCTTTATCTAACACGTTATAGATTTTTAAGGAAATATATATTCAATTGGATATGTGTCATGAGAAGTGTTTCTACCAACTAAAGGTAAAAACTTGTTAGATTTTCACAAACAATTTTCCACGAAATCCATTAAGTCCTCACTGGAATAACTACCGAGCATTAAAAATGCTGGATAAAATTAATGCTGACAGCCACAAATTACAGGCGAGGCTTGACTCTGGAACAAATAAATTTTTAATAAATTCAATGCATTGATATTAAAGTTATCTTTTGTTTAAATTTATCTTACCTTCAGCACTATTTCGCACGCCTAACACCGAAGCCACTTCAGGCTGTTCTATGTCGAAAATGAGTTCAGAACGTCCAGAATATAAATTGTATATGCTAGCTATGCAAGTCAGTCGAAGTGTGCCTCTTTCAAAAGCTTCATGTCGAACTACGAACACAACTTCCCCCACTGATGGCAGCCGGTCGTCTGCCCCCGTTCTCTCAATTACTTGTCTTAAACTCTCCTTCGGGGGCCGTCGGATTTCCTCTTTGTGCAAGTTTATGTATGTCTCATCCAAGTATTGAATATTGTTATCATCGTGAAATATATTTAGGTTAAGATCTTCCGGCAGTTCAGTTGTTGTAGTATCACTTTTTAAGGGAGGATCCCATTTGAACCAATCTGGTAATTCGTGAACAAATGAGTCCATGTCAATCTGAAAGTAGTTATCTGATATAAAGTAAAGGTAGCGTGATAAATGATGGATAGAAAGCGATGGGCTAAGAGATGTTGCTAAAAGCTAATGTGGCTGAGAGTCGCTTCGTGATTAATGACGACACAATGGCTGCTATTACTGTTGTTATCTATTGTTCTATCATGACGTCACAGTCTACATAGTTCAAATTGATACAGACTATAAATCTTATGTAGGTATACAAAAATTATTCAGTTTTATATTAGCGTATACTGTTCGATGATATATATTCGTGTTCGTTTTTAAAAAGGATTTATTTGCCTTCAGCATACTCAATTAGGTTTTTTGTCATTATTTTAGGCTCATTCGCAATTTTGAAAATGCAATTACAAGCCTGTTTATTTTACGAGACAAAGATATACAATTTGCTTAATTTGAACGAATTCAAACGGCCCCAATAAAGAGGAACCCATAATTAAGTTTACATTCTGCAGGGACAACAATAATTAATGGTAGCATAGGTGTCATATAAAAGAACCTAGAAGTTCTGAGATAATTATTTTGTACCTGGAACAGCCCATTTAACCATTATTTTACTTGTATTCTTTTTTATGAATTATATTTTGGCCTTCGAAGGGTAACCACAAATTATCCAATGTGATGTTAATTCATAATTCATGGCAGGTCACAGAGTAATGAGAGTAAATACTCATGTAGGGTGTAGATGAATAAAGTAGTTATAATGGTAGTAATAGGTATTTATATAAAACGGTTTCATTGTTTTATTTTATATTTTCAATTCTAAAACACTACAGAAGATCTACAGACTTATAGTTAAGCATAATGTTTTCCAGTATATTTACACATAATATTTACAAATAGAGTAAAAACAAGGGAGATTGAGATTTAGTAAGCATAACGGAGAATTTCAGGAGGCTCGAAATTTTATAGAGAAAAATGCATTAGAGAAAACCAAAGAATTTATGGTCCCATTTCCCTCATGTAAGCCACGATCAAAAATAATAATGGGATCATTGTATTGTAATATACTCCGCCTGGTATTCTCATATATTATAATATTTCAGACTGACAGCTCGCCATTTCATCGCTATTTTCGTCTCACTCAAACCTAAAGCAAGTTTAAGGCGTTATTTCACTCGACAATAGTTTGAAAACAGTCATCGTTACTGATGACGTATTCTTAGGCCAATCACGTGACCCAGCTGTCACAAGAAGATAATACAAGATGGAGTATATTAAGGTATACTCGCGTCATACATAAGACAATCTCTGCTTCAACTATGATCGCCTGGTACCAAAACACTATATAATGGCTTTCTATCTCATTTACCCCACGCTAAATCTTATGGATTTATGTGACTGTCTCTATTTACTGTCGCGCTTTTTCGTTTCATCGACTTTCAAATCACAACGATGCTAAAGAAGTTTTCACTTCAAAAACTAGAATTACTTTAACACTGCAAGTATTTTTATGGTGAAAATACAAAAGCCATTAAGCCAAAACACTTCAATAAAAGTATTTGTTTATTTTCAGATAAATACCTCACGACCATTCAGCGCGAAAGTGAGATTGACTGGTGGGTGTGATGGTGGAGAAGCACATGTCGCACGCAAGGTTGATCCCACGCCGTACCACGACCGATCTGACACCAGTCGAGGTCCCCATTCAGGAGTTTCTGCCAAAATATACATTTAACTCTATTTTAATTTTAGTTCAAGGTAATTTGTATTTCTAAAATATAAAGATAAAGGAGATCGAAACGCTTCCATACATTCCTGGGCCCAGGTGATAACAAGATGAAAGTTGCACCATTTAAAAGATAATATTTAAATAATCCATAATTGATAATTTAGCAAGATTTGTCAATCTAGGAGCTGAGTAATCGAAGATATAAAAATGAGGTTATGCCTTAAACTATATGTTGACAGCTCATCTATAGTAGGTTTATTAAATGCCTAGCTGCTAAAGATTTATCACATACTTATATTAGATGGGTACCAATCTTGTTTTTTTAGATAGAAAATACCTACCTCTACGTAGATAGGTAGGTATTTCTTATTTTTAATAGGTATACGTTTTTTTTTTTTATGGAATAGGAGGACAAACGAGCGTATACCTATCTACTACTGTAACGACATTTTTTTGCATTATAGTATAAGACAATTGGTAATTACATATAATATAGAATACCTAAATTAAAAGATAGTTTTATTTGCTCAGATAATAATAATATATTATACTCATTAGCTCACGTGAACTGTAAAACAGACTGCTAGAGACAACTTTCCTTGGAATTCAATTGGGTAGTTAACAAGTCGGTAACTCAACGTATACAACAAGAAACGAAGTGACAATGACGAAGAAACGAAATGATCTGTCAGACTGTCATTGTCAAAATGAAGTTAGCGTTGAGGAACAAGGATTTCACTAATATCGATTTTTTATGTAAATCGATTTATTGATCGATTTATTGATAATAAAATAATTGCTCAGTTCTGCTTTTTCCTGAGAAAATAATATTATATTTTATTCATAATACCTAATATGGTCATTCGAACATAAACTATGCACCTAACTAATATTATTGAAAAAAAAACAACTGGATCTTAATGTTATTTTAATAGATTAAATATTCATTCGATTAGATTTTAATCCAAATTATTTATTTTAATGTTTTTTCGGTTTGTAGATTGCATGCAAAATGAGCTAGTTTTTTGTATTTTACATCAGAAAAATATACCCTTTTTTTAAAGTATATTTCAACTTGTTAACCATCAGGCCCAAAAGTCCCATTCTCCTTTATAGCAGCCATTGATTTTACTAATTATACCCTATGGAACTAGCATATATGTAATTTAACAGACTATAAAAGTAAAAATATTTAATTTTAAAACTTTATCTGTGTAAAATACGACAAGCCGTCAAAATGCGGTCAGCCGTAAAAATTATCTGTAGCAGTCGATTTAAAAATTATTTTTTGTATTATATATGATGTTTTAGTAACTATTCTATTACTAATTAGTAACTTTGAAGTATGTTTTAGTTATAAAAAAATACTACATTCAATAAAAAACAGTATATTATTTATTATGTATAGAACAACGTCTGTCGGGTCAGCTAGTAATATATATATAAATCCAGTGTCCTGGTGTTTGCTTCCAGTGAACTCCTAAACTAATGAACGCATTTTAATGGGGATTACTTCATGGAGTGCAGTTTAGTGCAACTTGAGAGATAGGGTAGTTTTTATTTCGATTTGGGATCCATAACTATTTTTATTTCCAATAATTATTTTGTATGGATATATTTTCTATGAGGTAATTGATGGACGCACGGTTTGACAGTTCTGCTGTGAAACAATTTCATTCCTAACTACAGGGAGAATATTTTAGGAAATAATTCTTGATGTTAAGAAATATTATTAAAAATTCATAAAAAAAAACAGTATTTTATTTACTATGTACAGAACAACGTCTGTCGGGTCAGCTATAACTATAATTTTAAGTCAGAGATCGGCGATATCCAACAATTCAAACAATTTAGTCGGAGTGCCCTAGCCCTGTCTCTAAACAGAATAGATATGGGCACTCGCTTATCAGTCGAATGTAAGTTACAAATGTAAAAATATGTTTAATGGAATATACGAAACCAATAAAGTTAGAAAAATCCATTCGTTATATAATCATTGTTATTAACCTAACCCATTTGGTGCTAACGTATCTACATGCACGCAGGCGGTTATAACAAAAAACAATAATTTAATAGAGCAATATCCTCAGTAAACTCCTACCGTCTTATTCATAATGACTTAGCAGAGATTTAAAAATTCGCTAATATACGTTTGTTAAAAAATGGTATTCATAATCGCATATTAGAGCTAAAACGCTCATTATCTCTTCGATAAAGCTGACGTGACTTATAGTAGCTAGGAGTTAGGACCCTTCTATAACTCCATTTTAAGCACTCGAACGCTAAAAAACATGGCCGACATCGATCAGCTGTTCGTTATTTATTGTGATTAATAGCTTCCCGCTCAAAGTTGTTGGATATACGTCATAGATTGACAGCCGACAGACTTCAAAACTTTGATTTTTGAAGTTTGTAATCATTTTTCTTCGTTTTTGACAACTGACAAACTATTGACATTGAAAAGATGTCTGTTTTCATTGACAGTTCCTCATTAAATTAGTTAAATTCATGTTTTTTTTTGCACGAAATGGCAACATTGCGTACTATAGAGACGTATTAGTTATGGGATATTTATCAAACGAATATGAATAAGGAATTATATCAAACGTTCTATAGGCTTAAAAGTCGTTTTAACTAATATAGCTTTATACCTTCGATAAGCGTTTTATTATGAATAAGGCAGCTAAACTTAGTAGTGGAACCGATAATTATGGTATTTTGTACATTGTCATGTGTAAAGAAAAGAAAATAGAAGATATTTAATAACAACAAAATTATTACCGAGTGACAAAAACGTGGCCAATAAAATATAATTATTTGACATATTCCCTCTGGCACCCGACATATTTGGCCAAATTAAATGAACATTTCTTAATTACGAATGAAACTCTGCGTTCCAAGTTACACTAAACAAAGAGGTAAAAGATTTATTTGGTAAAGATTCACAAATCAATATTTTTTTTACTATACACATATAACCGGCCGGTATATTCACCGGCCCACGCAGATCTCTCGAACGATCAGATTTCTAGAGTTCGGAGAATCAACATCCCCTGAGCATGCCTCGTGTCTATACATGTCTCTTCACCTATATGAAAAACGTGTGGTTGAAACAGTTAAACGTTACTATTGTAGGTGTACTCCGCATGTATACTAACAAATATTAGCAGAATTTAAACATAATATTTACACTATTATAATTGTTTTTTGTTTTTGTTTATACCTTTATTTTTTTAGTAATTGTGACGCAACGTCAATCTTGTTTGTTTAACTGTGATGAATATTTTATATTTGCTGAAAAATCTGTAAATTTTTAAGCGAGGTAATTGTATACTGCAAAATTTGTTTGTGAATTACACTTAAATAAAGCATGTATGAGATTGCTTCTAGACATGATTTAATCTAGAAAATAACAGCACAGAGGGCAGACAGTCTCTCGTGAATAAAGCATCCGAATTGTTGATTTAAGCTTCGTCAAAGCAGAAACGACTCAAGAATTTAATTTAACTCGTTTAAGATTATTAACTGTTGTAAACAAAATTGAATTTTAGATGTATCCATAAATAGACAGAGTTTCTAATTAATTCATAATAGATACTGATATAAGAAATTATCTGCCCGTGTAGAAAACACATCTTAATATATATAAATCTTGTGGTATTGATGTTTGTTTCCAGTAACTGCTAAACTAATAAACGGATTTTAATGGGGATAAATTACTTCATGGAATGCAGTTTAGTCTAACTTGAGAGATAGGATAGTTTTTATTTCGATCTGGGACACGTGATTATTTTTATTTCCAATATTTGTTTTGTATGGACATATTTTCTATGACAGAATTTATTGACGCACGGTTTGATAGTATTATGCTGTGAAACATTTTCACTATACCAAAGGGAACATTCTTGATGTTATGAAATATTATTGACGAATTTATAAAGAAACACCATTTTATTTTTTATGCATAGAACAACGTCTGACGGATCATCAAGTACAATACTATGGTCTATATAAAAAGAGGTGGGCAACAAATGTGAACAATCATAGCAGATTGTATCGAAAATTGTAATGGTTGATGAAATACTTTAAATTATTGAAGTTAATATTGAAGATTTCTATGTTATTACAATTTTCAAAGATACCGCTTAACACAGAATACTGTGTACGTGTAATATATGTATACTGGTGTATATATGAACAAACACTGGCAGAGAAAATATATCTAACGGTGACACAGCAATATAGAAAGGGTAAGGTATTGTGACTGTAACCTATTTTGATTGAAATGTCGGAAAAAGTCAGCCACACGTAATTGGCATTAGCTCCAAAGTATTTTGAATACTAAGCACTAACTAACGCACACATGACATTTGGATCGACAAGTCGGAAATTGTTAGCCACACATAATATTAGCTCCTTAGTATTTTGAATATGAAGCACTAACTAGCGCATGCATTGAAATTTTGATTGCCAAGTCGGAAAAAGTCAGCCACACGTAATTGGTATTAGCTCCATAGTATTTTGAATACTAGCACTAAATAACGGACACATTGACAAAATAAAATTGTTCACACAAGGAGGTTTGTACGCTAATAAGTATAATCTAAGTCGAAAGTAAGACTAACTACTAATTTTCAATAATAAACATTCAATATATTTTTCAAATTAAAAGCTGTTACATTTTCCCTACTGATATTACAAATGTGAATGTAAGTTTGTTTATTACGCTTTCACGCCTAAACCACTAAGCCGATTTTGATGAAATTTGGTATAGAGATAGACTAGAGCTTGGAAAAGGACATAGGCTTTTCCAAGCTCTAGAATTTTATTGAGAAAATATAAATGGAGGGGTTAAGATAGGGGATGGAAGTTTGTATGGAAGTTCGTCATTATCAAAGATGACATAAAAATACCATAAAACTTTGTATGTAGGCATTTGATAAGATGTAATTTATAAGTATTTATTCAAGAATTTTGAAAATTTGACCTACATGGAGATGAAATAGGAAATTAAACTTCCCAGGGAAGTGCTATTAAAGAGACTGTCCACAATGAGGGATAGAGCGGATGTCCACAAGGGATATCCGCTGTATCATAGAAGAGCGCTGCCAGCGGAAAGAGCAGACTGTATGTGTATGATTTGAAAAGTATCTTAAAAGATAAAAAAATCTGCCCAAAGAAACTATTCCACGCGAACAAAGTTGCGGGTAAAAGTTAGTATTAAATAAGTGTTGTATTGTATCAAAATAAGCCAACTTATTTCATATCTTGAATCTTTTAACACGTTCAAGATTATTTTAGAGCAAGCAAAGTTTTCTACTTAAACTGCGTATCGAAAATTATACAACAACTTCATTAAACATAAATTCTAAATGTACATTACGCCTGAAAACACACAGTCGAAATTTACTGAATTAACGCTTAGTAAACTTATAAAGTGGATGCTGACCTCATTTATATAATACTATAGTTCTTACCCGCGACATTGCTCGTGTGATTGTTAATATTCTTCATAATTATTTTTTTTTTCATATATTGGTTATAACATTACGGTAAGATCAAAATAGAGAAAAATATGTAAAATTTAAATAATATAAATTTCAAAACAATTATAATTGTTTGATATAAATTTCTACATTTTTCAACTAATTACGCATTTAAATAAATAATTCTTACAATTTTATTATAATGAAGATAGCTCATTTGACGAATTATTTAAATATACTTAGATCAAAATATATCGATAGAAGCGAACTTTAAGAAAAATCTGTTTAAATTTTTATTTTATTGCTTTATTTGTTTATTTATCTTTTTTATTTTATTTTTAATTCTCATATTGAAATATTTTTTTGTTCATATTGTATTTTAATTGTTTATTTAGTTTTAGTTGTTTTAAGTTTTGTGTTGTTTTTTGTAATATTTCTTAGTTAAGCGAGTTTTTAAAATTACTACAGAAATACTTAGAATGTATTACATTATTTTTCAGTTCTTCCTAATAATATTTTCATAATGCATGTTGAGTTAGCCTGTAGGTGAGGTATACAATTTCTATCATAGATACTATTGTTCACTACGATGGCTTTCCTAAATATAAATTGTCTAGCTGACCAGACAGACGTTATTCTGTACATAATAAATAAAATACTGTTTTTTATGAATTTGTAAATAATTTTTGTACAAATCCCAAAAATATCCCACTAACTAAGGTATTTAAAACACTTAATAGGGGCGTACCAATCATATATTCACCAGTTACATAATAAGTAAGGTCACAGTTCTATAATAAACTTAGATAATGCGTCCTTGATGGCTTAGGGCGACATCTATGAACAATATCAAACTGTAATCGATTACAAACCTTAACAATTTTTCAAACATCAAGAATTATTTCGTAACATATGCTCCTTGTTGTTATAATGAAATTGTTTCACAGCAGAACTCTCAAACCTCGCGTCAATAAATTCTCTCACAGAAAATATGTCCATACAAAACAAATATTGGAAATAAAAATATTTATGGGTCCCATATCGAAAAAAAAACTATCCTATCTCTCAAGTTGGACTAAACTGTATTCCATATATTAATCCCCATTAAAATCCGTTCATTAGTTTAGGAGTCCATCGCGGACAAACAACGTGTCACGTAATTTATATATATTAAGATTAATTAATTCGATACATTGCAATTCATGAAATTCAGTAAAAGTAGTAAAAACAGTAAGGAACGAGAGGAGCAGGACGACCAGCTAATGGTAATTAATACGCCCTGCCCATTAAAATGTAGTGGCGCTCAGGATTCTTGAAAAACCCAAAAGTTCTGAGAAGCAGTACAATTGCGCTCGTCTCCTCAAGATGTTAATTCTCATTTGCTCATTAATTTCACTAGCTACGGCGCCCTTCAGACCAAAACACAATAATATTTACACATTACTGCTTCACTGCAGAAATAGGCGCCGCTGTGGTACCCATAATCTAGCCGGTATCCCACTGGGTTTTACAGTAGCAAGTACATTCTGAAGTCACGACATGTATCAATATAAATAAAAAGGCATGAAAGGCATTTATTTTCTCAAAATTGATTCCTTTAGAATTATTTTTGATGTCATTCCTAATATACTAGATACTACTACCGCTTCGGAAACAAATGGCGCTCTGAGAGAGAAGGAGCGGCGCAAGAAACTGACCCAGCATCCTTTTCTTGCGCTCTTTTCAATAAAAATATACAATATTGTACAGTCATTTCTATCGCTATAAAATAATCTTAATATAGTCCCAGGCTGTCCGATCACTTATATATTCAGCTGTGGAGTAATATGATTGACGACAGAGCCATTTTTTTTTATAAAACATTTAAATTTATTTATAGATAATGCCTGAACAGTGGCTGGGACTTTATTATAGAAGTGTATACATTTACCCTTAAATTTACCCTTAAAGCTATTATGTATCTTATGAAGCCTACTAGAATTAGTTACAAGCAATCCCTTATATTTAGTTTTATACTAACGAAAATCACTATTTAGAGCAAAAAGGTGACGATTTTTGTGAACGTTTCTTAAATTTTCATAAATGTACTGACAATGAACAGTCATAATATTTATTTCTTTAAATTTTTCTTTGAAAGACTGTCTACAACCAAGTTGATAAATAGCACATACAATATGTCGAGGCGTCTGTATGCCAATCTTGTTTGACGTAGATCGTTTATATTGCAAATACACTAGATCGTTTATATTGCAAATACACATAACCGTGTATATTGATCATGAAACATGTATCCCTGGATATGACATAATACGTAGTAGCCTGATGTTGTTATCCTTGGAGACCCAAGGTTTAATAGGATTAACTTCGTCAAACAAACTTGTATGATTATCTCACGTTGTATCACGGCTCCATTACGTTGGCAATCGATTTCATGATAATTAATATAGTTATTTCATTATATAAGTAAATCTGAGATATCCTACCGCCTTACAACTTAGTTTTATACTAAGTTATACTTGAGTATTACCTTGTTTCACGTCCTCCAAGTTACTACAAATTATGCCCAAAATAGTATTTCAAAGCGTATAACAACTTGTATAATAGTGAGTACGCAGGTACTGAAATTTTTGCGATGTCTAAGCACAGTTTTTTACACGAAAAAAAACGAAAACACTCAATCACCCACACACTCACTCCCCTACACTTATACATACACACATACAGACACACCTCTTAAATATTATTTTTATAAACATACTTAATAATACTAACATAAAATAACTATTCTTGTGTGTGTTATTAAAGCTTTGCAATTATTATTCTTAATGCTAAATAAGTAAACCAAGAATATGCAAAATGTTCACAAACAAGATATTTTGCATATGATTGGTTTATTCGGACGTATCACGCTACCTGCATTTATTTGCAAGGCTGCTTGACATTCCGGAAACCTCCGAATTATCATTGTATTGACAGTGTTGTCAACGATATAGTCAACATTTATCATATTATAAGTTAATTCTTAAGAAGTATAATTTTTTACCTAAGGCCGTAAGAATATTAAAATCGGATTGAAAACATCATTCACCACGAAACAAATAGTACTAGTATTATAAAACCCAGTTCATGTTTTGACCAAAATAGTAGTTACTGAATCTTTTTTTCACTTTTTTAATGCAATCAATAATTAATTCACAGATTCATGTAAAGAATGATATATTCATGAAAAGATTATGATGTGTGAAGAAGAAAGAAAGAGATAATGTGTGACCAATTTTGTTTTATCAATGTGTGCGATAGAATCGCTATCGCAATCGTTAAAATCGGTCACAGTGACAAATGATTTGCTTTCCTTTTCTATCTTTTTTATTATATTCAAAATACTATGGGGCTAATCTCAAGCGTGGCTGACTGCTTATGACTTGAGAATCAAAATTGATTACAGTAAAGAAAAATCCGCATATCTTTTCTCTCTCATACGATATCTTTTTCTACACATTATACGTGAATTATAAGTGTTTGATTCTTTTAAAATATTATATTGGAGAAAAACTAATGAACTCTTTCGGCAAAATAATAAAAAAAATCTCTGTTAATTTTTACTTCAACAACGATGATTTCTATAGCATTTTCTGAGAGAATGAACTTTATTGGAAACTTTTGAAATGATATAATGGGTTAAGCTGTGTTTGGCACGTTCACTTGATCGCATTGCTTCTTCTATATTGTTCGTGGCAGACTGTACTTGTATTTATCGACACGCTAGAATGCTTTTAATTTTGTTGATTCTTGGCAAGCTACCCAATTTGTTGTTTACACTTAAGATCGTGCTTATCGGCTATTTAATATCAATGAGCCATTTAATTACGTGATTATCAGCAATTAAGGTATACTTTATATACAAATAAAGAAGAAGTGAAATGGTTGTAGGAAAACAAAATGTAAAAATTTGTGATTTATAAAAAGTTTCTACAAAATATTCAAATCATATTACAAATGTGTGGGGTTAGATAGCAATTACAATTATTATAAAGATATAACAAAGAGTAAACTATTAAAATCATCTTCAAATGGATCTCGCGAGAGGCAAGGCTCCAAAGCTAGACAGCCCCAGCCTCCAGTGGAAATATTGTGCAAAATAATACCAGAAAGACCTTTTTGGCGAGCCACGACCGATGACGAAATAAAATCGAATCAAATAGTTGATAAGGCAGCCAAAAATGAAATGGGGTTGTAATAAGTCGTTATCCTTGAATAATTTCCAAAGCAATTTAATAAATTTGAAATTTAATTTCAAGATCGTTTATTGCCTTAAACAAAATGTATTAGAGTATAATGAAGTGTTTGAAGTACAATGTTTATAAAAAGTAAAATTCAAATAAATGAAAATTATAGTATCCTTCAAATTTATCTATGTTATTTATTAAATGTTATTTAAAATTAGATTTTATTTAAGCAGTGAAAGGCAGTGATTTCAACGAAAGCCAAAATAAGTTTCAGATGAAATAGATACAAATTCAAGGCGAGTAGAGATTAGCTCGTGTCATGCAGAGTAATATGTATTTAAGCCCGAGCTAATTGAGCCAAAAATGTGACTGACCTACAACTTCTATAGAATCACTGTGGAAACTATATTTAGTGCAACACATTCAGGCTAACTATTTGGAACACTGAAAATGATACCACAAAATAGCTTTTGACAGTTTCTTTCAAACTATTTAGCCCCTTGTTGGTTCCCAAAAGTGATACACAGTGATGTATATAAAAAAGTGTGTGTGTAATAATGTATACACGCAAGATGTTATACTCCTTTGGCCTAACGAAGCAAAAATCATTAAAATATTTGATACGTTTATAGAAAGAACAATTTTGTTAAAATCTTACAAAGATGGCTTTGACAATTAATTATTAAATAATGAATACGGCTGTATGGGCTTGAATCCTTTGCTTGTCCTAATAATGGGCGAAAAATAAAAAAAAAAAACAAAGAATAACGCAAACGTAAGAAAATTTTAGGAACCAACTTCAACCTGTTACTTTTGTTTTACAGTGATGCGCTCGCATTTTAAAATTTCATTCTTAATTTTTTCAATACGCATCTAAAGAAGTATAACTTCAAAAATTGCATTAAGTATTCTTGAGTTAAGAAAAGACTTAAAAGAGCCAACCGTAACAAAGTAACTGACAAACCAATACTGTGTTTTGTTTAAGGTTATATTCAATAATATAACACAGGTCAGTAAATTATAATTACATTATTGTATAAACCACGACCTATATAGCCGAGTGGTTAGCGATTCTACCTACTAAGATAGAGATCCCGGGTTCGAATCCTGGTAGGTGCAAACATTTATATGATGAATATGGATGTTTGTTTCCGAGTCATGGATGTTTATATGTATTTATGTATCTTTATATGTATGTTTATTTGTATTTATTATTAAGTAAGTTTATTGTATGAAATATATCGTTGTCTTGTAACCCATAACACAGGCATATATGCTTAACTTGGAGCAAGATAATTTGTGTAAAAAGTGTGTCAATATTATATTATATATTATATAAACAATTGTGATGGTTCATCAAGACAGCAAAAGCAATTAACTGTTACTAACTGTTACTTAGTATACTGTGACTATTACTCCCTCACTTGTAATTGGCACTGCGTCTTTAAAGCCATGTGATTTGATTAATGTGAAGTAAGTGTAATTATATAGGAGATAATGAAATTTTAGAGGCAACATTTAAATTAGGTCACTAATAATCGATCGAATGGAGTCTTCAAATACATTGAGTTCGCCTTTGGAAGCGTAGATTAAGATGTGACTAAGCAATATTAATAATAACGTCAGACTAGATGTATTCAGCTCAGTTGGGTCTTTAGTCAACCTTGCTTTATAAATACCTTTTGCTTTATTTCCTCTCTATTCAACATGAAGGTTAATATTGTGTGATTTACTTTCATTGTTATTATAACTGTAAGGGACGAGACAAGCAGGACGTTCAGCTGATGGTTATTGATACGTCCTGCCCATACAATGCAGTACTACTCCGGATTCTTGAAAAAATCCAAAAATTTATAGCGGCACTACAATATTGCTTCTCACCTTGAGACATATGATTTTAAGTCTCATTTGCCCAGTTATTGCGCCCTTCTGACCGAAACACAATAATGCTTACACGTAACTGCTTCACGGTAGAAAATGAGAAATCATCTCCTATAAAAATAATAATATGGTGGGAATTCTTATGCAGTACGCCTGAGTATGTATGGATAATTTAAGTGTTAAATTCCCAAATGACATAATAATATTTACCAACGATTTCTAGTGGTGCCGATCGTATTTCCGTATGGAAGGTGGGTGCATCTGCTGACACTTCGCACCGGAAGCGACCAGCCATCGCTGGGGTTGCCTCTTGCAGCACCACTCGCCTTGCCCCCGATCGCGATATCTGAAACAATTACGTTCATTTTAATTCTGTATTTTATCAAAGAGTTGATTTACAAAACAGTAGTTCAAAATGAATAATATTCTCCAAAAAATATTGTTAAATTTCCTTCGATCTAGTCCATTCATTATTATAATACAGGTTATTATTTATATTTATATCGCCAAGACTAAACAGTTGATACTAACTTTATCAGAAAATTATAAGATACGTGAAGGATATTAGTTGGTTCATTCCCATCGTATGCTTTGTTAAATTATAACACTTAAAGAAGGCAAAATAAATCATATTTCCTCTAATCTCAGATACAAATTCAAAATTCAAATTTTAAAATTTCTGTAATCAATGTAAATAAATCAATTTGAATGGCTTAAATGCTACTTTTTCTACTCTATCGCGCCTCAGCTGAGAAATATCTACAAAAATCTCATGAGCAAATTTTTTATATATTTTAGTAGTAACCCTTAGTTATAGATGCAGTAGAATATGCCGTCTGTTAACAACATCAAGGAGTTAAAGTATTCAAATGATTGTAAAATTTATGACTAACAGCTGATGTTGAGATACTCCAGACCAGATATGAGAGCCCATTATGATCTATACACACTTAATAGGTGCGTGACCGTCGACAAATTTACACGCAAAATTCCTATATTTTTATCCAAAAAAAGGATATGAAACCGCTTATTAAAAGTCAAAAACTTTGGAAATGAATTATTAATGAAAATTTCGAAAAACTCTAGCCTGAGAAGAACGGGCCCAAGAAACTCCCGCTGAGTTGCTTAATGAATTTTTTCTAAATAAAATTTAGATAGATTCATACTTAATATAATTGAATATATTTGTTATAAGCATTTTCTGGGATGTTTAATTTTTATTTGATTAATGGTTGACTATTAAGCTGTTCGACTACAACTTTAGGATTCAGGATGTGCATATGTAGCATTCATAGCTGTTATAATAACATTAATTTGGGAGGACCTCTAGTAGTATGCCAGTAAGCGGTTATATTGTTTATCTCTTATTGGATTAATACAAATGATAACTTGCATGGCAAAACAAGTACTATCTGAATGAATAATTTCATAATTCCAAAATATGAATATTCTTTCTACAAATAAAATACTACTAAGATTCAACAATGTCGAGTGTCGCAATAATATAATTTTATACTTTAATTTAATTTTGCTTGCGTCTTTCTCGGCAAACACATTTAAACAAAAATAAAGTAAAAATTTTAGTGTTTCACAGTGCAATTTTCTCACAGCAGGACAATAAAAGAAGAAAAAATTGTGAGCGCAAACACTAAGCTGAGATTTTCCGTTTAATGCGACACCATTTCTGTGAAATCCGTTTAAATGCACTAAATAGGTCGCATGAGAAAAGTCTGGTTGATTGATTATCCTGTAGCTTAGCATTGTCGTGTTACACAATATGACACTGAAATATTAAACATAACGGACTCAGCTCCGTCCCTTGTACACCTCCACACAATGGAAATACATTAAGTTACATCGTGATTGTCTAGACCAGATTGTTTAAATTATTTATTTTAGTATTTGAAATAGAAATGGTTTCACTTAAAATAATGATTACTAGCTGACCCTGAAGAATTCAATAATTAAAATTTTTGGGTATAAAATACAGATGACGATTGATTCTCATACCTATCAAATATATCGTGCATAAAATTAATCGTACTACGATTATTGTATTCGATTGCCATCTTGCAACCCTATTGCGAATCTGTGGATGGAACAGAATAATATAAAAATCGTGATAGTGGCTGAACGTGGAAGGGTAAGAGTTTGAAGTTAGAAGTAAGATAAATAATAAAAAAATGACAAAAATAAAAAAAAGGCATTTAAGAGTGGGGTCACCCTTATCATTTAGGGGTATGAAAAATAGATGTTGGCTGATTCTCAAATCTATCCGATATGCACACAAAATTTCTTATAAATAGTTTTAGCCGTTTCGGAGGAGGTTTTTATACAAACAAACCCAAAAAAATTGTAAAATGCTTAAATGGACCGCAACCTATCCCAAACAACTGACTTGTAAGCCAGTGAGTGCACTGCGTAGTGAGCGCTCTACAACTGCAACGCCAAAAGTCCCTTTGGAAGGGACCTTTCGACATATTTTTGCCTTAAGGGACATTTTTATAACAGCCTTAATAATATTGGGATACGATGACGTTTTAAAATCCAACCAGATTATTTTTGCTACCGTTTCTATTCTACGAATACAGTAAATATTTGATTACTTACATCAACTTCGATTCCAGGAAGTGGAAAAACTCTCGTGTGCGGCAGTTCCTTTGGTATGTATCTATAGAATTCTTCTCTCCCCCTGTACCATTTAACGCTGTATAGGGCTTCTTCTTCTTCTAATTGCCACGTGCATTCCAGAGTGACTGTCTCACCTACTAGCACTGCATTCGGCACATTTATTTCTAAGTTATGAAGACCTCGTACACCTGTAACAAATTATTAAATAACAGCTTTAATCACACTTCATAGGCATTCATTTAAGGCTGCATTTAGAGTTCGAACGACCGTCAGACGGTCAGTGTGGCGCGTATCCGTATGCGCTAACCATGTTGTGTTTAGAGCTCAGCTGACAGCAAACATAATTGCGCGTGTATATTATCGCCATTGCGCTTTAGCGGACCGACGTACACTGGACCGAAGATTCGCGCGTAGCGATTTATCAACGCTGGATTGTATGCGTTCATAATATCTTTTATTCTAGCTACGCTTGATCGACGTCAGCGTTGACCGTCGGTCGAGCACAAAATTCATCCGTAATGTAGACTCTCAGATCACCGTCGCACCTTGCTCTCTTGCTACACCCGAGATAGGCCAAGACTTACAAAAATTATAAAAATTTCTCGGTGCTAAATCTGATAAAATATGTGTTTTCTACGGTGAGACTTAGTTAGAACAATTTTTCACCTCCAGTAATAGATTTGATACATTTTGTTCGATCTGATTCCGAGTAACGCTAAACTTATAGATT
Source organism: Leptidea sinapis (assembly GCF_905404315.1). NCBI lineage: Eukaryota > Metazoa > Arthropoda > Insecta > Lepidoptera > Pieridae > Leptidea > Leptidea sinapis. The sequence continues at coordinate 27,571,150 of NC_066265.1, forward strand.
TAATTAGTCAGATTATAAATCTATTATAATTACATATAACGCATGTTTTTTGTCATTATGTTCGAATTTATAACCAGTCATTCTGAAAACTGGATGACAATTCCTCTAGATGGCTGTGACCACCCACCATCAGTTGACCAGTAGGCTTGTTGTTTCCATAAAAAATGAAAAAAGAAAAGCCTGTTTTACAATGCTTTTATGAGTTACTTAAAGACCTTTTTTCCCACACCTCCGTGACAAGTACGCTTTTTTACCTAGTTTTCCGGGAGAGATGTGGCACTGTTCGGACCTATGAATCTGTTGACGTATTGTTATGACACAACTGCTACTTCTCTCCCAAAAAACATAACTGCATTCTTTCCGACACACATATGGTTAGAAATCGTAATATCAACACGGGAAGGAACAACGCCATCTCAAATTTTGGCCTATTTCCTTCCCTAGTTGCGAAATATATTGTTATAACTTATAAGTACCTACTAAATTCATCCTTGATTCAACACAATCAGTGATGAATTCCACATAAAATAGAGCGACTGTGTGGACACGTCGAAATATCAAAAAACATAATAATATTAATTCATAAATAACATAATGCACAAACCCAACCCTGGTTTTAGCTTTCACTGCTGTTCACTAGACATAATAATATACAAACTACATAATGTGGTAGCCCTATAACGTGGCTTGAATGGTGATTTTATGTGAAATATGAAATTAGATGAATTTTTAGAGCCATTGTTGCAAAGTTTAGTACCATTTAATTTACTCATGTCCTTCTTTCGCTATTAATTTAATGTAAATAGAGAAAAGGGTTTTAAAATTATTATTGAGTGCTTGGAACCCAGGTAAACAGAAAACAGAAACGCAAAATAAACATTTTTGACAAATCCTGATAAAGTTTGACTTGTGAGGGTATTTAAATTAAAGTTTGACTGCTAGCGACCGGCCTCTATTATTTACCACAGCTGTCAAAGTGCTTTTGTGCCTGTTTGATATCCGCCATTTTGGCGCTGTTGACGATAGGGACAGTCTGCGGTGCTAAAACTAGTGTTGACAACCTCAGCAAAACAAACATCGATAGATGGTGGGAAACTATTTACAAAAAACATTGTGTACTTCATTACGGCGATTCAAGAAGTATAAATAACACGGAAAACGAAATAAATTAAATCAAAATGCAAAAATACTTCAGAGTACTGTACGCTTCTCTCGCAGCCATTTGTATTGTACATCAAAATTAGTTCTCTGAACGCTCCCGAGTGGCGCTTCAAGTAGGCACAAAAAATTTGCTGTCAAACATATGGTACAGCTTGTTCAGTGATATTTATACAGATCAGCGGTGCCAGCAGTGAACGAAGAAGAATAATAAAAGAATTTTTACTGCTCCACTCTCGTATTGCAAGACATAATGGGTGGTGGTGATCATAATATAATTATCATTACGAGTAGTTAAACCGCATAGTCTTTCTATTCTATTCCAAAACAAAAAAATAATATTTGCATACTTTTATTGAATACATAGAAAAACGAGATATTCTGAGACTACTAATTGGAGAGAAAATACCAAATGCTGCCATAATTTTTATTTCCCGAAATATGAGTGGCGTAACGAATTAATTGGGTCACAAAAATTGAAAATCACTTTTCAAATTCATATTTCAGTTTTTAGGAGCTTTTGTTGATCGGATCTACGACCTATATATATCACGTATGTTGAAAGACTTATTTACAAAAAAACTTCGAATGAAGGACTGTTCTTCAAAAATGTTAAAGAAGTAAAATGCTGCTTCGATGAATATCGAATAAAAACAAATACGAGTCGAACGGCTATAGTCCTTTATAAGAACTCATTGTATAACCTTTGCCATTAAAAAATTAAGATTTTCTAGTTGATCGAGTCCAAGTACCTAATAATTATAACATAAGCTTTTTATTAGGTTGAAACACGATATTCTACGAAAAGACAAAAAAGGGAAAACTTTTATGTAATACTTTAGAAGCAAGATTTTCTTGCTAGCAATAGCTGAGTTATTAAGTTGACTATGTTAGCTTCTGTTAATTATTTATAAGCATGCGATCGTAAAGAAATGTTGTTAATATTAACGAATTACTTTGCGAAAGAATAAATCGACACTCGAAAAAATTTATATTAATTCTATATTAATGACGTATTAAAATATATTTTACTTGTTTGAACTCCGTGGTCACATCGAGTATATCTTAAAAGCTTTTTATATAATGTTTGTGTTGTAAGTCAACACACATATTCATAGTAAATTAGTGTCTCTAAGTCTGAGATTTATAGCGTGTACTTAGACTTTTGCTCAGTCTTTACTTACGTAACACTTAGCTGAGTAGAAGCTTAGCATAATCTTTGATTTCATTTTTATTGTCATTTGACCGCTGAAATTAAACTGAGATTAAGCTCAGACAGCCCAATGCAAATGTCAATTTGATATTTTATCGCATTGAGCTAAGTATTAAGTCTGAGCAAAGTCTAAGTAAGTTCTATAGATCTCAGCCTAAGTATTTCTACCTAAGGCGACACTAAATGCCAGCAACCTTGAGCGATATGAGTTCGCGGCTGCCGGCCCGCCATCAATGTTCCAAAGCCAATATTTTCAAAATTCTTGCGTGGAAAACAGTTTATATGCTTACAATCCTCGTTATTCACTACTAATAAATAAATTAACCTACACAAAAAAGTACAAGATATAAGAATAACTTTTCTGAGACAAGTACCAAAAAAATGCGTCACGCCATGCTAAAAAACTTGTTTAACTTCAAAGAAAAGTGGTAGTCCAAAAAGGCTCGGCAGTTTTAACTATAACCAATAGCAAGCATTAGCAACCTACTTATAAGACTTAAGGATATGTGTAACAGGATTAAGTAGTGTTCATAGCTCGAAATGCTATACTTTCACCACAAAACTTGTCTAAAAACACCATGTTTGCGTGTTTTCTGCTTACTCTTCGCCTTAAGGCACGGACAGACTAGGATTGTAAACGCTACAACCAACCCTACAATATTTGTTTTTATCTTGTGGCTAAGCTGCAAATGGGCATTTATTTTACTGATTTTCTTTTGTTTATTCAAAATATACATATTAAATTGAAAAATTTTTCGGTTTCAGTTTTAGGAAAGTACTAATTCTATAAAATTCTTTAAAAAAAAGAATGTTGTTATAGCTGAAAATTCGGAGATTTTTGACTCAAAAGTTTATTTTTGGGAAGCAACTACCAATTTTTTTATTGGATGTTTCAAATTATATATAAATATTCTATTCAATTAAAAAAAAATTTGGAGTCCTTCTTTGTGCACTGTATTTTTTGCGTCGGAATATTTTCATTGCGTTATGTTGTAATCGACTAAGAAACCAATTTTTGTGTATTGAGCTATGACCGCGCCTTAACATACAGATTAAACATTCAAAATTTCACACGCAAACAAAATAACGGTGAAATGTCATAGTTTTATTGGTAGCGTAGTTTTTTATAGTTAAAAATATCATAATATTTTTCTGAATATAATTATAATTTCTTTTTTTTGTCACAAGATGAAAATTAATGTTTTGAATGAATTTAGTACTTTTTCTGCTCTGAAATACATTCTTCTTCGTACGAATTTATATGTCCTGAAATTCTCCTCCGAACTCCGTAAAATCTCTTTCGTCCTAATATTCACCAATTTATGTAAATATTTTAATTAAACATATTTAAAAAATACTAAGTTGTAAATATCACTCAGTATTTATATTTAATAGTTTAAGTAATTTTATCTGTGCATGTCGTTTAAAGTTTAACAGCCTGTATATTGGTCTCAGCTATAATAAGAAAACAAAATTTTCATCAATCTTAGCACCGAACATTACCGTTACTTGGTTGTCTACTTAAACGTTACATTGGACATATCGTGATGGTATATCTTTCACAGAAGCCACAGTGGGAAAAATTTAATAGAATGATTTTAATCACAATAATATTGTATTTAGCGTACGAATAAACGGGATGATGCTCAAAGAAAATACAAAACAGAATAAATATAGCATTGAAACCTTACTGGTCCCTAACAGAGATTATGAAAAACCCGTCATTACAACAAAACTTAAAAGTATTGTTTACAACACCTGCATACTCCGATGCTATGACGTATGGTTGTCAAACATGGGGACTAAACAACGAAAATCTCAACACACTAAAAACATTTCAACATAACATAGAAAGAAGTACACTAAGGATTAAGAAAAGTGATAGAAAACACTTAAAAGAAATACGAAAAAAGACAAACGTTGCAGATGTATCCAAACCATTAGTAAACTCAAATGGCAATGGGCAGGACACCTAATACGAAACAAACAAGAAAAATTGGCCAAAATAGTAACAGAATGATATCCTAGAGAAGGAAAAAGACAGAGGAGGCCGAGTCGTAGATGGTGCGACGATTTAAAAGATGCCGCTGGTATGACGTGAAGCAGATAATGATCGAAGACACTGGAAGAACCTAGGACAGGCCTATGCGAAAGTAAGACAATCTGTGCCGGTGTCTACTGCAAACTAAATGTAAATCTAAAACTATCTAAAGATTGTTATTAAACACTAATATTATTATTATTATATAGCTTCTACTGTTTACTCTATATTCAACATTGGCAAGCGCACTTGAGCCAATTTCAAATTTACGGAAAACAGAGTTGCAAAGATAAAATATAAAAATTAAACACTCCAGTTGAGAGTTACGAAGTATAATTTTGATGTTGAGAATGACACTCGAGCTTACAACTCTTGCCATTAAATTATTTTTCGGATTCAAAAACCTTTCTACTTTTGGTAAAGCAAATAAAAGCAAACTGGTTTACAATCCTATAACTTTTCCCATCACCTCTTTTGAGCTGTTTTTCTCCATTTTTTGTTTAGTTATACCTTCCTATGATTATTATACCGTAATTGTTATAATTTCTTGTAGATCAAAAATTCCATGACAGAATTGGGGGAAAGTCTTTTACATATAAATATTTTGTAACTGTATTAAAATTACAACAACTATTACATTTATCTTCTAGCTGACCCAGCAAACGTTGTATTGCCATATACAGTAATAAAAAAATAAAAAAAATAAAATTTTTGGGATATAAAAAATAGATGCAGCTGATTCTCAGACCTACCAAATATACGATATATTTGGTAGGTCTGAGAATCAGCTGCACATAAAATTTATCGTACTACAATAATCATTATATTCAATTGCCATCTTGCAATTCTATTGCGTATATGTGGATGGAATAGAATAATATTAAAATCGCGATACAAAAATAGGTGTTGATCGTTGATGGGTAAAAATTTGAATTTGTATGTATTTTTTAATGCTGAATCAATTGTCAAAAAAATGAAAAAAATATAATTTACCTACCTAACATTTTCATACTTTAGGGTCACCCTTATCATTTAGATGTTGGCCCATTCTCAGACCTACCCGATATACACAAAAATTTTCAAACCGATTATTTAGCCGTTTCGGAGGAGTTTGGTAACAAACACCGCGACACGAGAATTTTATATATAAGATATTATTAAAGCCTTTCTAAGCAGGATCAAGAATCGTGTTGATTATTATGATTGATATTATAAGCTATTAAAGCGCGTACAACTTCCTTAAAGGCCGGCAACGCTCCTGTGATTCCTCTGGTGTTTCAAGAGATTGTGGGCGGCGGTGATCACTTAAAACCAGGTGACCGTACGCTCGTTTGTCCTCCTATTCCATAAAAAATATAAGAGTTTTATCAATCAATGTTGATAAACGGGTGATAATAGTAAAATAAAAGTCGCCTAAAAATACTAAAACATGCGCTTTTCTTGAAATTTGAAATGGAAATCAATTCCTGCCCTAACGACGATAAATGAAAAAATTATATAAATTATCAAAAATCTTATTTTGCAAATTGAAAAATTGAATATTATTTTACATTAATGTTTTGTCATTAGTACTCGATACATCTGCGAAGTTTGAACGAAATCTGGCCGTTTAAAGTGGGTCAAAATAGCTCCCAAATGAGCCGGTTACAAATAAACATACATACAGGTTAAGCTAATAAAAAGCGTGTAAAAACGAATTTTAAGGCAGTGATAATAATAAATATCTTTTAATTTTAGTTCCAAGTTTTACTGGTTTGCAGTTGGATATCTTCAGTCACTCTTTTTAGCAAATAAGTATAATAAATCATGCTTTTTTTTTCAAAATTTCATCACCGTAGTAGTTCAAAGTAAGCATAAATTCAAAGTACATCTAACTTTCCTGCGGACCTCAACCGAGCATCGTTATTATGCTGAATAACTGAAGATGAGTTACGCTGTTAATTACCACGGTTATTAGTTCAATAATTTACGTGTTTTAATTAATTTTCTTTACTTATTTTTATGATTATTATTACCTTTTACTCACTATACGTGGATGCGCAGCAATAATTATCTATTCTGTTTTCTTTTTTTGTTATGGCAAAATGTATTGCAGATGGTTTCCTGTAGAAGTAAAATACATAAAGAATTACCATAGACAACAGACTCACTGTCTGAGAGGGGGCGGTAACGGCTACTGATTATATAAGTCAAATATTTATGTATGAATTCACTATTACGATACCTTCGGGAGGCATTTTTTTTCGATTTCGGGAAAATACATTTACGTAATACAAAAAAGAATTTTTATATCGACTGCTACAGATAATTTTTACGGCTGGCCGCATTTTGACGGCTTGTCGTAATTTACACAGGTAAAGTTTAAAAATTAAAAAAAAAATCTTTTATAGTCTGTTAATTAATTTAATGACAGTTGACAGTAGTCAATTATTTAAATTATTATCAAAGCAGTTAAGACTATGTGTACAAGGAAGAAAGTGATCCTGTAGGACGGAGATAAGGTAAAGTAATGGCTACAAATTTTGATCTTATGTGCCCTTAATAATCGAGTCAATATCCTGTGGCACTAAATTACAGCTCTCATTGAGGTTGGTACCGGTATTCTATTTCTGCCTTGAAGCAGTAATGTGTAAGCATTACTGTGTTTGGGGCTGAATGGTGCCATAGCTAGTGAAATTACTGGGCAAATGGGATTAGACATCTTATATCTCAAGGTGACGAGCGTAATTGTAGTGCCTCTCAGAATTTTTGAGTTTTTCAATAATCCTGAGCGGCACTGCAATGTAAAGGGCGTATCAATTACCATCAGCTGAACGTCCTGCTCGTCTCGGCCCTAATTTTCATAAAAAAAATGAATTGAACATAAGTCACAAGTATATATCAAGGAATTTATAACTCCTTAGAAATATTATAACTTAGATATAACAGCATTACTATGACGAGCCTTAAAAAGGACTTGCGCCCTAGAAAGGTGATTTTGCTGTTTTTATGCATATTATTTATAACACCCTTAACGTCCCAACTATTAACTAGTTGCCATCTCATGCTAAAATTCACTTTCTTTGTATAATAATCCTTTTCTAGCCTTTTATCACATAATGTACATTTTAATTCTTTTAATATCGCCTGAAAATTTATATTTTATTGTCTTGCTTTCTGTTCACTGATCACCACAGAACACTATTATGCAGTTCACTCTAATGATAAATGATTCAAACATAGGTAATGGTTTCGATACTAATATTATTGACTATCTTAATTTTCTTGCTTTTTCGTGTAAAAAAATATTATGTACAGGGTGGTTTTTTGAAAAGGGCGGTGATGGCTAAGTCGGAAACTACAAGACTTAGAGGAAAGTCGTAAAGGAGTCATGCCCTCGATTTAACAAAACTGCATATTTAGTTTTTTTTTTTTATAATTTCTTAAACTGTTGACGGAAATCGACCCCAATTATTTTTCAAAAAAAAAAAAAACATCCTGTATTATTGAACCAAAAGACTCTGAGTAGCAAAATCCCATTTAACAGGTAAAGCGAAAAAAAAAAATAACTTACAAGTTTAACAGTGTTAACCAAATACACAATTTAGCACTTAAATAATATTTCTATCAAAAGTCAAATATTATTGTAAAATTATTGTTATTGTTAAATTACTTTTTCTATAATATATCATTCACAAATAAAATTTGATGAACAAAATTTTATGAACGATGCGGGATTCGAACCCTCGACCTCGATTTTATAAAGAGGCGGTGCTCGACCGGTTAGCTCAGTGGGTTAGAGCACCGGCACGGAACGCCGGAGGACGTGGGTTCGAATCCCGCATCGTTCATAAAATTTTGTTTATCAAATTTTATTTGTGTATTAATCCCTCCCATAAGTGAGGGTTATCACTTTAAAAACATAACATTTTGTTTATATATCATTCAATTTAAAGGTTTTCTTCTAATCTTCGTATAAAATATACGTTTTCTTACGAGACATTGGGGATTGAAAATACACCGTGTGTTACGTATATACGTCATCATTAGCGAGTTTCACTTCAAAATTTGTGGCTGAAATTGTGCTAAAAAGTATGTGCAATTTTTTTTCTATTAACTATAAGTAGACTACACTTCAGTAAGTTAATCAAATAAATGAAACCTCTTTTGATGGTAAAAAAATCCAGAACGTAAAGGATTAAATAAAAAACTGGCGTTCATATTCAAAATAAAAAACTCAATTTAAATATTGCAAGCTTTTTATATCAAAAAGCTGGAAATATAACAGAATTAAACATTCTGAATGACGCAATTAAACCGTGTCGAATATCTTTTCCATTTCGGTATTGTTAAATCGTTCTCTTGAATGAATATTTGACTCAAGACTTTTAGCGTGATAAGAAGGCTTTTTGCTTTTTTGCCAGCGAAGCTTTTGTTGTTTTTAATGTATTTCTGCTAGATATATACCTATACCAACCATCTTCTGTTATGACTTTCAATATCGAGAAAGATTTCGACATTTACTTTAATTATAATAAAAGCTGGTACATTAAAACAGAATATAAAATTAACGTAACTCATTTCTTAATATACAAATTCATTGGTATTTTGTTTTTAATAAAGTCCTATTATGCATAAAGTTAAATAAAATTTGTTTGACTCAGCGAATGTTACTGCTTCTTTGATTGTCTTGTTAGTCAATTATTACTTATTAATCACTATTTTCTCTTTTCTATTAGTTCATAATAATAATAATAATAAATTCTTTATTGCCATACAAATCATTACAAATATAAAATAAACAATTAGGATACGCGATGAAAGAAAAGGCAAAAGTACAAGGCTCAGCTTCACCTGACATGGAATCATGGATTTATGTTTCCATGCAGCGCTGTTTTTCAGCCATCCCCTCCTCCCTAAGGTGTTGAGCGGGAGTGGATGATCTGGTGGGGATCTGATTACCCTTGCAAGTGTATGTAAGTGTGTGTGTGTATATATGTGTGTGTTTAGGTATGTGCATGAGTGTGAGCGTGTGTTTACGTCCGTACGCAGAAAAAATCTTTTAGAGAAAGATATTTCCAGTGGAAGTGGTTCAATTTCTCCGCAGCATGTTGCTTTTTTAGTAGAGCAAAACGGTATTTTTTTTAAAGGACTCGATACTTATTTGTTTCTTTAGAGGAGGAGGTAAACTCTTATCAATTCGCTTATTAAAAAATATTCTTTGAACTTTCCAGAAAGACTGTGCACCTGTTACAAGGCACAAACTACCCATGCTTCTTGTAAGATCTTATATCTGGCCTTATTCTTATCCAGATATGAATCCCTTGGACTACAAGTTTTTTTTTTTATGAAAATAAGGGACGAGACGAGCAGTTCGTTCAGCCGATGGTAATTGATACGCCCTGCACATTACTGTGCAGTGCCGCTCAGGATTCTTGAAAAACCCCAAAAATTCTGAGCGGCACTACAACTGCGCTCGTCACCTTGAGACATAAGATGTTAAGTTTCATTTGCCCAGTAATTTCACTAACTACGGCACCCTTCAGACCAAAACAGTAATGCTTACACATTACTGCTCCACGGCAAAAATAGGCGCCTTTGTGGCACCCATAATCTAGCACTGCGTCTTCCAGTACGTTTTAGAACATGATCGTCTCTAAATGCCTCGTTGACATCGAGTCACTTTAAAAACCTCTAGACCAATAGTACGTAAAACAGATAGTCATTCAAATGTTGTGAGCCTTCTCAAGTGTAAATTCCGCTAAGATACGTCTTTAATCAATTCAACACGTGTTTCGCCTTTACATTAGGCATCCACAGGAAATGTTGACTAGCCTAATTCTGGCGCGAAACATTTAACTGACTCCGGTTACTCACTTGGAAACAAAAGAATTAAAATTCTACATAACTGTGATAAAGGATTCCGTGTAAATTTGTTGGACCAATTAGAAATAATAAAACACAAAAATAACATGTTTACAAATTTGGTCTCTTCACCATTGTTACGCATCTCTTCCGGGAATAATACGTCACAACAGCTGGCCAATCACAGTGTGCCAAATCATGATAGGAGAGTATAAAGCAGCGGTTACCGGCTCATTCAATTCAGCCTCGTGCCAGAATTTGGAGATTTAACAACTCCTGAGGATGCCTACTGTATAGGCGAAACCCATGTTAAATTGATTGAAGACAAATCTTAGCGGAATTTACACTCAAGTGGGCTCACATCATTTTAATTATTATGGATTTCCGCAAAATAACGCCTAATTCAATAAATTATCAAAGGTAGTAATTTCAAAAGAATTCTTTTTTATTTATTGATGATTGTAAGTTTTATAAAGATTACCACATTACACCATGTAACAGAATTTTTTTCAATCTTAGTATCGTATAAACTTTATGAGCTTCGATTCCCTATTTCACAACCAGTCTTTTTTTTCAGTTTTTTACATACGTTTCTGACACTGAAATAGAGTTTGAGTCGTTCATCTGTAGACTGCATTAAGCTCCAACTCAAACATCAACAATGGATTTCTGGACGCTTTTATTTAACATTGAGGCTTAGGTAATTTAATAAATGGAGTCGTTACGTAAACTTCGTTCCCTGTGGATAAGTGATAGAGTCATTATTTCTCAAAGTCTTCTATTATATTTTTGACTTTACTATTAACTTCTTTTGAAACTGAAATGATGCTATTTCATGAGATGTTTGTTTCCCTTTGGTCTTAATAAGGGAAGCGATGCTTAAGGCCAAAGTGTGGCCCACTTGGTGATTTGCCTGGGTTGAATTAGGACGATACAAACACATTGTAACGACTGAAGTGAACTGAGCAGCGGGTGTTAGAGAGGAGGCGCTGGTGTAGCGGTGTGAAGTGTGAGGCGAGAAGAGGAGAGAGAAGAGGGGCGAGGACAGGAGATGTGATGACGTAGGGTATATAATGTCTTGCTGGGGATAGAATTAATAATTATTTGATAGCAAATAGCCAGGTTTTCCCAGTTTCCTGCATTTTTCCTCACAAACCATATGACGTATTCGTTTTAAGCATAATAAAGTTTTATCCCTCAACACGTAGATAGGGTTGTAGAAATAAGTTTCTGAGACCTACATATATAAGGCTTAATTGTGAATTGGTATTATAAGAAGATTATAGGTAATTTTGTAAATATTTTAATATTAAATACAGACATTTGGAAATTGATTTTTTTAAATTAATTATTCTGCAGTTTTATGTAATTACCAGAGTATATATTTCAAAATACTATTTTATTTTCTCCGGCTGCTTTACAAATATCATAGCAATAAATTCTTTTCTTCTTAAAAATTAAACAGACTTGTTTCTGACTCCTCCAGAACTCGTCTGCCAGTTTAACAGCTGATTTCTACAATATCTCTTAGTATCACGCTAAAGTTGTTTTCTCTGTAGATATCCATTAAAATTATAAAATTAAAAAGATATAATTATGTTTCAAAATAAAATTATGATTACAGTAAGTGCCTTAATAAGTAAGTAAATAATTAAAGATATACTTACTTACTATTAACCTATACTAATTGTAAATAAAGTTATTGTCTAAAGATAGTAACAATACATGAAATATTTTAAGGAGTTCTGGAAACCCATATAGCCGAGTGGTTAGTGACCCTGCCTACTGAACCAGAAGTCCCGGGTTCGAATCCCGGTAGGTGCAAACATTTGTATGATGAACATATGGATGTTTGTTTCCGAGTCATGGATGTTTATATGTATGTTTAAATAAGTATATTGTATTAAATATATCGTTGTCTTGTACCCATATTACAAGCTATGCCTAGTTTGGGGCAAGATAATTTGTGTAAAAGTGTGTTAATATTATATTATATTATATTATTATTATTTATATAAAGTTATACTTTTTATTTCCTATATTAAGTTAATGATCACTGGATCGACTAGTCAGCCCAAATAGCGCTCTATTACAATCATGACGCATAGACCAGCTATTGACCCCTTCGCTAAATCATAGGGAAGGAATATTATAATATTTCTCCTTTCAAAATTCCCATACAAAATTTTGTGAATTCGTTTCAGTACAGACTTCTGCTGATAAAAACTTTATGCACCCGGACGCGATAACAGTATCGTATGCATAACAATAAGGAAAAAACAGTATTTGAATTTCCCACATAGTGAATAAAAGGAAAAGTTTCCAGTGCATGAAATAAATATGTAAATTATGTATCTTTTTCGTACTCGTTCACTTTACGTACCTACCAGTCATTCTCAATACATAGAATTAACAGTTACATACCACGCGTCACCAAACTGTTCAATATGTATAATTTTGATAGCCAATTTGATCTTTTTAGTGGTAGTATAAAAAGCATGACAATAGCGTTCGCTAAAGATTTTACGAAATCTCTAGGCTAGTTTAGTGTAACTATCTTTAAATCTGTGTATGTATAAGTGTTTTATTCCAAATCTATAGTTAGACTAGGCAAGACAAATTTCTTTCTATATGTGGAAGCTTGTATATAGAATTATGTTAAGCTTGTAATTGCAATTTTTTTTATTTATTTTACACATAAAAAGTATTTTACAGTTTTACTTAAATTTAAGTACAAACACAAACCCATTCATGTAATACCGTGTACTGCACTCGTTATAAATAATTAATTAAGAGAAAACTAAAAATCTTACTATATATAAATTACATGACACGTTGTTTGTCCGCGATGGACTCGTAAACTAATGAACGGATTTAAAAGGGGATTACTTCATGGAGTGTAGTTTGGTCCAACTTAAGAGATAGGATAGTTTTTATTTCGATTTGGGACCCAGAATTATTTTTATTTTCAATATTTGTTTTGTATGGACATATTTTCTATGAGAGAATTTAGTGACGCACGGTTTGACAGTTCCGCTGTGAAACAATTTCATTATAACAACAGGGAGTATTTTTGACGTATTAATTGTTGTTTTGAAATATTATTGGAAAATTCCTATTAAACAGTATTTTTTTTATTATCTACAGAACAACGTTTGTCGGGTCAGCTAGTATACTATATGACATAATATCAGTACTTCAAACTACATAGTTACAATATGACTTCAAAACATTTATTACAATTATTAAAATTAAACTCGTATTCTAATTTTTACAAACTTATTATATTAAATTACAAACAAACAAATTTAGTTCTTACCGCATACTTATTTACAAGTACCCTTCAATTAATTTACGTTTGTGTTTTATTTTTCTCTGTTGATGGTGAAGTAGTTTTATTACGACATATACAGCATGTTGACATGTTAGAATTATGTTTACTAATTAATATATAATAAATGAAATACAATAAAAATAAAAATTTTGAAAAACTGCCACGATATGATTGGTTTAATCGCTTCAATATTTTCATATTTATAACTATCGGGTAAAATCTTTGACTATGATACTCGAATAAAAACCATGGAATCTTATACACTTAATTAATCAAGTAAGCGTGAACAGCCAATTCAGAAAATATGAGGAATATCAAAAGTACCAAAGGAGTTTCGGGTTCCATTTTGATAGGCACTAAAAAGAGCATCAATGAATTTAAAAAAAAATAGTATTTGTAGCCAAGAATCGCACATTTTTTTATATAAAAGGAGGCAAACGGACAAGTACCTTACGTGCTGGGAAATGTTAAAGCGAGGCCGATGGAAATCCGCCAAACCGGGGCTCAAGATATGCGTTGCGAAGAGAACTCCCTGTGTTGTATGCGGTAGAAGGAGCAGAAAGAACCCTCATGTCTACGCAACGCCAAATAATCAATCCGATTTGAGATGAATTGATCGACAACTATTTGAGCCGCTCTAAATATGCGGTATGCGGTATCTGAGTATGCGGTAAAATGGATGAAGCTAGTACTGGGGAGTACACACCTAGGTGAGAACTATGTTAGCCAAATTTGCGCCTAATATATTTGCAGGCGATGGCTTGAAGTGAAGTTCTGTCTCGCCTTACTTAGCACACCAAAATTATGAATAAAACTGTTGATTTTGTTAAAAATAACACAGCCTGTATAATTACAAAACTTGATATAGTCGCTTGACTTGACCCTTGAACGTTTGTAACGTCATAAAATATATTAGGTCCTTACATATGAAATTCGCGTGTTTCGTACTGGCCACTTTATTCATAATGTTCTCCTCTTTGGTAAGGAATTCCAAATTCAAATTTGTACAGCTATTTACTCATGTATTTGTGCTTCGATGACCGTCATTCATTTGTTTTTTTCTCCTGTTTTTTTCTGTTTGCGTCACTCATTTTACAACATGGAAAACTTAAAGTATCGCATTATTTACGAGTACGAGTTCCGCCGTGGCACTAGTGCTGCGGAAACGACTCGAAGGGTGAATGATGTGTATGGTGGTCATGTTGCAAAAAAAAACACAGTTCGTTTTTGGTTCCAACGTTTTCGTTCTGGAAATTTCGACCTGCAGAACAAGCCCCGTGGACGGCCTGAGACCCAAGTTGATAATGAAGTATTGAAGGCTATTGTGGAAGCGGATCCATCGCAAACCACGTCCGAGTTAGCTGCAGGCTGCGGTGTTAGTGATAAATTTATTTTAATTCACTTGAAGCAAATTGGGAAGATTAAAAAGCTTGAAAGGTGGGTACCTCACGAATTGACTGAACAAACCGGCAAACGCGCGTCGACTGCTGCGTTACATAACTGAACCGGCACAATAATGAAGGTATTTTAAACCGAATCATTACCTGTGATGAAAAATGGATTCTTTACGATAATCGGAAGCGCTCAGCGCAATGGTTGGATCCTGGCCAGCCAGCCAAATCCTGCCCCAAGCGAAAATTAACCCCAAAAAAGTTACTTGTAAGCGTTTGGTGGACTAGTGCCGGTATTGTTCATTGCAGTTTTCTCAAATCTGGCCAGACTATTACGGCTGATGTCTATTGTCAGCAATTGCAAACCATGATGGAAAAGCTAGCAGCTAAGCAACCTAGGCTGGTCAATCGCTCCACGCCACTGCTACTTCACGACAACGCTAGACCACACACTGCACAACAGACGGCTACCAAATTAGAAGAGCTTCAATTGGAATGTCAAAGACATCCTCCGTACTCCCCGGACCTTGCTCCAACAGATTACCATTTTTTTCGAAATTTGGACAACTTCTTGCAAGGGAAAAAATATAACTCTGTTGGGGCAGCCCAAATCGCCTTCACAGATTTTATTGATTCCCGTCCGGCTGTTTTTTTTTAGTAAAGGGATCAATGAACTACCTATGAGATGTCAAAAATGCATAGAAAAGTGGTTCATACTTTGATTAATTAAATATATTATATTTAAAAATATTCGACTTTTTGTTCCTCCCATACAAAACGCCAATTTCATATGTAAGGTCCTAATATTTATAACTTGCAGTATTTTAGGCCAAACAGTTTTTGCTTAATATTTTCATGATAAACGGGATGAGCAGGATATCCAGCTGATGGCATTTGATACGCCCTGCCCATTACAATGCAGTGCCGGTCAGGATTCTTGAAAAACCCAAAAATTCTGAGCGGTACTACAATTGCCCTTGTCACCTAGAGACAAACGATGTAGAGTCTCATTTGCCCATAATTTCACTAGTTACGGCGCCCTTCAGACCGAAACATAATAATGCTAACACATTAATGCTTCACGGCAGAAATTGGCACCGTTGTGGTACCAAAAAGTTATTATTCAGTTTCCCTAGACCAGAGAAATAAATAATTATTATCCACTAAAATTGACTATTAAAATGTTTTGTTATAGTTACACACGTATTTATAAGGATGCTCCAGAGTTACCTCAATAAGTAAAACCATTATTCTTTCAACCTTCCAAAACTCCAAGTAAGAAAATAAAAATGTGCAAGTATGCCACCCTCTTAGAAAAGCCATTATTAAAACTGTCCGTACTAAAATGGAGTTCAGAACAACGTTGCGCAGACGAGCTTATTTAATCTTTGTTTCATTATACAGTCCTCCATCTTGCACGTCACCGTCAGGAAAATGAGATTGTTCGTACAATTGTGAAGTTATTTCGTCTTGTTTCATTATTTGGGCCGGTTCCTTGTGTTGTGTGAAGCCAACTGAGACGTAAGTACAGTTTAAAACTAGTTAGAGCAACTTTAACAAGCTTTACAATATAACTCGCGTAATGTTCATCTCTAATTTTAATCTGTCTTGGTCTTATTATAAATAAATATTAGGTATATAATATAATTAAGTTAGACATTTATACGGTCCCCTCATCTAAATTTCTTTTAAAGGTCTTAAAAAACACAAATTTAGAGTGTATCCCAAACATATTTAATTATACCCTACTAATATACAATCCCCCTAATTCATAATAGTCTGCTAACTTAAAGCATTGCTAATTCTCACTCTGTTTTCTTCTATTGACCTAAGTCAGAATGAGAAAAAACACTTCTAAGCGACTGTTTAAAGTTAGCGGACCATTATGAATAAGGGGGAATATGTATAATGTGGCACTGTCCTTCTAATTTTTATCTCCCTTTAGCAAGATATATTTTATAGGTAATATTATTCTAAAATTTAGTTAAAAGTTGAAATAATATATTTTTGATGTGTAGTTTTTACCTCATCAACATGGTGCGGGTGAGATATCGCATTTTATTATTACTAACCAAATCAATTGCTGAGTATAGTCCACGGGATATATTAAGCGGTGAAAAATGTGGACAGACAGATAGGTCTGTGCACATCGCCAAAGAGGCAGATGGTGAATGATATGATCGTTTACGATTTAAATCACTCCTTCTTTCTCAAGGAAGGAGCTTTTACTAGAAAACCCCGCCCAGAGGGAAGAACGATACTCTATGTGAGGGAGGTCGACGTTGCAACTCAATTAACATCGATCTTCGTCAATGCTAACATTGACGAAAGGGAGTGTTCTCAGAAAACTCTCTTAAATGCCACCTGCAATCGTAAGGAAACGTCATAGGGAGATTTTTTAGGTAGCAAAAGTACTGATGGTTCACAGAAGTCGTTATCGTCTACGCTATCCCAAGAGATATAAGTGTACAATTAATGCCGCTCATTTGCAGTACATCATTGAGATGCAAAAGAAACAAGGGGGATAACACGCAACCTTGCGGGACACCAGCGTTATGACCTTTATTAACAATGTATTTAGGTTGACCTTTACTCATCACTCTTTTAGTTCATTTATGAAATATTTACTTTTATTATTAATAGTCGAAAATTTGAGTCAAAATTATTGTTGATTCATGATGCATTATTTGAAAAATGCTAAGCTTGTAAATGTAAAATGATGCACATGGTGCGTTTCTTGCTGTTTTTTATAATAAACGCCCATTTTCTGAAGTGATTACAATAAATATAAGTGTCATTCTTTGAACAAAATTATAATTTTACCCTAAGATAGGTATATTTCATAAAAAGTTTTAAAATTGGCAGAAAAATGGATAACATACACTAAAAGAACATCGCGTAGTATTGATTATTGGAAATAGCTAAATGCTTCCGCATAAAAATCAAATTAAAATCACTTTATTCATGTAGGTCAAGGAAATTACACATAAGAATGACCAAATTATTTTTGTTTGGGTTATTACTTTTACCGCCACTTCGCAAAAGGTTGAACTTTGATAAGAAGAAGTGGGTAGAAACTCATTGCCACTCTTTTAAATCAATATTGATAACTTCATCGTCTTACAAATAATTTCAATTAAAATCTTATATCTTTAAGCGAGCTATTCTTTCTTGTATATATATAATCTGAATCTCGGAAACGGCTCCAACGATTTTAATGAAATTTAGTATACAGGTAGTTTCGGGGGCTAGAAATTGATCAAGCTAGGTTTCAATTTTAAGAAATGTAGTTTTATCCGTGTTTTAATGAGAAACTGCTATCGCCACCATATACAATACTATAATAGTTCAGATGGGACATTGGGTGATCCGGAAAACAGAAGACCCCGGTTCGAATCCAGATGTCCTATTAGTTTTTTTTTGTACCTTCAAAAAATCCAAGCAAGGCTCGGTCGTCCAGATATTATATGTAAAGTGACGCAGCAAAAACACTCAAACTTCAAATACTCAATGCCTTACAGGAGTAAGCCGAAAAAAGTAAATGTAATTTAAAAACAAGAGTTATTGAGTACAGTAGATGCATTAATCCACACACACCGTAAATAAATGTAGGTAAAGTAAATTCTACGTAATAACAGGTGGGACTGCCTTAGTAAAAAATTAAATTTAGTTTAGTATGAAACGTGCAGTCATTTGACACAAGTTTGAAATAGTAATAACATCAGGCCACGAAGTATCAGGCCAAGTTGGAAAGCGAACAGTTGAATTCTTTCAAAATCGGGAAGTGCCTTTGGCACTAGATCTTTCATATACACCAAAATCGGAAGTGCCGTTTGGCACACTACGCTCTGACCAAGTTCTGACTCTCATTTTGTTTATGAGATAGTTTATTTTGCATGGTCTTACAGCTTGTTTCAATAGTTTTCTTATATATTCTCTCATATCATCCTAATTATGAGCAATTTAATAATCCACGTAAAATAATACGCATTGACAGGCTGCTACGCGCGCGCCAAAATGGCGCCGATCTATGGCATACCGTTGCGTGGGGGACATTTCTATTTTCTTACAAGATTATAGCCGTCATCTGTATATCTATCAATGACTGCACGTTTCATACAATCAATTGAATTTTCTTAGAGAGTTTCGCTAGACTGTAACTTACCTAAGCCCCATATTCCCGCAGCCAAGAAAACAACGACAACACGACCCCCTGTTGACAGAATAGCCTCCATGCTACCTGTTATTTGATACTCTGTAAACGTCTCATATGTCAAATCACTTCGCCGTCACTTTAATCCCATCTAATTTTTAAGCACTTTGCTTATAGTTCGCCACTCACACACGCACATCCTATTACGTTAATCCTCTCATAGTGTACCTGGAAAAGAAAATACTTAATTTAATATTGGTTTTAATTGTATCTAGGTCGTTTTGTTTTCATACTGTCTTTAATGTGTTTGTATTATGTTTTTTTATGAAAATAAGGGATGAGGACGTTCGTCTGATAATAATTGATACGCCCTGCTCTTTAGAATGCAGTGCCGCTCAGAATTCTTGAAAAATCTAGAAATTCTGAACGGCACTACAATTTAGCTCGTCACCTTGAAACATAAGATGTTAAGTCTCATTTGCCCAGTTATTTCACTAGTTACGGCGCACTTCAGAGCGAACCACAATAATGTTAACTTCATGGCAGAAATAGGTGCCGTTGTGGTACCCATAATCTAGCCAGCATCCTGTGCAAAGGAGCCTCTCACTGGCGATAATGTTACGAATTAATGGATTAACTGATGCAATTTCTCGACTTTTCTGGAGTATCTAGACGTTTTTAGCAAGCTGAAACATGATTTCAGGCAGTTCCAATGATCCCAATACGTAAACTTAAAAATAACACATATTTCCTTTTGTTTTCAGTAGACTGAGACTGTTTTTCAGACCTTTTCAGAGTAGGACTAGACACTTGGTATAATTTCAGAAATCAACCAATTATACTCCTTTGGTGATGTAACATTCTTAAGTGAAAATTCTAAAATAAATGACAAACACGGCATGGTGTGCGAGACAGAGGGAAGATAAGAACATACTATTAGTGTTGCAAAATGAGTGGATTCCAAATATCACCATACATAGTGTTTCTGTTGTCTAAAGTACAGTGAAAATGTGAATAGCACGACTGTAAGAAATCACAAAATTTATAAGTACTCAGTAAGCATTAGAGAAGTTCACAGGTGATGCGGACTTAATTCTTGTAGAGTATTGACGTACAATAAAGAATAAGACTTCCAGTCGCCTATTAAAAGGTCGTAAAAAATGTTTCATTCAAACATTCATTCAAGTTTACACCTCATTTCGTGGCAGTAATATCCAAAGTTAGAGTATATTTAGTAGGAACACTACGTCACGCGCTAGAGGGCGCGAACACGAGGCAAGAACATTTTGTTTTAGAGTCTTTTAAAGTCTGGATATGCTGCTATTTGAATAGTTTTTCACTGAACAAACACAATGAAAACTGAAATAATTTATTACTTATACAAAGTTCTATAATTACTTTAGCTAACCCCATGTTTCGTGGCCTTTTCAGAGGGACTGGTAAAAGTACTGAAAACGACTGGTAAAAGTGTTTTATTCAAATAAAAATTTGAAAACAAAATTTTACTAACGCTGCGAGACTCGAACCCGCGACTTCTCGCGTTCCGTGCGAGAGTACCCCCTCAAGAGCACCTCCAACTGTGCCAACCGTTCGTGTAACGTATCGTTGATAAATATTGTATGCTTTGTTCAACTCTCAGGTTGTGGCTTCATCTACAGGATCTACTTTACAGTTGATAACTTGCTCAACCCCAATAATTGCTTACTAGGAAATTTACTTGAGATGTCGCTCTTGCAAATTTAAACAATTTGTTATGTTTTAAAGTGATAACCCTCACTTCTGGGATTAATTACACAAATAAAATTTGAAAACAAAATTTGATGAATGATGTGGTACTCGAACCCGCGACCTCCCGTTCCGTGTGAGCGCACTTCCAACTTTTTTTTTATCGTGTGGAAACCCCACGGGCCTTCACCCCACCCGGGGTTTTCGGTGGGGTGATGTGTTGGAATCGGACCGATTAAAACCACACGTTGTACCATACCGTGCCTTAGTAGGAGGAGTCCGGGAACGACGCTATTAGCACATCCGGTACTCCTCCTTGCACCTGCTCGCAAGAGTGCGGGAATCACCTTCTTTATATACTCTCAATTGGTCCGGGTACAAGAGGACGTCGCCTCTTCACGGCTGACCACCAAG
The DNA here is from genome assembly GCF_905404315.1 of Leptidea sinapis. Taxonomy (NCBI): domain Eukaryota; kingdom Metazoa; phylum Arthropoda; class Insecta; order Lepidoptera; family Pieridae; genus Leptidea; species Leptidea sinapis. Next base: position 27,592,423 of record NC_066265.1, read on the forward strand.
ACATCAACCCATAAACCCGTCCCATCCACCCGCGGCCACACTCAGGGCGGCATGAGGCGCTTCCAACTGTGCCAACCGTTCAAGTGATGTACCGTTGATAAAATCTTGTATGTTTTGTTCAACTCTCGTCCCGGGTTCGAGTTCCGCATCATTCATAAAAATTTTGTGTTCAGATTTTATTTGTGTAATTAGTCCCAGAAATGAGGAAAGTGTTTTATCGATATTTTATATTATATTTTGATTATTATTATTACATTTTATATGAACTTTAATGTAAAAATACTTAGCATTGTTTTTATTGATTATGAAATACTTGCACATCAAATTTGTATGCAAATTCAAAGTTAGGATTATTGGAAAACCCAAAAATTCTGAGCGGCACTACAACTGCGCTTGTCACTTTGAGACATAAGTTGTCAAGTCTCATTTGCCTAGTAATTTCACTAGCTACGGGGCCCTTCAGACTGAAACACAGTATTGCTTACACATTACTCCTTTACAGCAGAAATAGGCGCCGTTCAATATAAAATAGTCGTATCAAATTTTGCATTCAACATATGAATATAAACTGAATATTTTTAAGAGTCGAGCTATAAATGACACATCAAATAGCCAAAACAACATAAAAATATACCATTTATGCTAACAGTGTTATACAATACAATATCTTTGCTAGACAACATAAGCCCTCAGTGCAGGAAAGTTTCTTATTTATAGAAAAGAAAACTATAAAACTTATAAGTAAGAACCTTCAGAAAAAATATGGATTGCGGGCATAAGTAAAGTTTTGTTGTCGGAATCCATAACAAACTCGTACAAAGGCTTTGTCATTCTTTCCGAGATAAAACATGATAAATACTTAAGTTCTTTTCAAGATTTGTCTAATTAAAAAGCAAGATTTCAGGGAATTTTATATAGTTACTAGCTGACCCAGCAAACGTTGTATTGCCGATATCAAAATCGCGATACAAAAGTAACTATTGATCGTAGATGGGTGAAAATTTGAAATTGTATGTATTTTTTAATGCAGTCAGCATAATCAAACAAATTTAAAAAAAAATGTCATAAAAATAAAATTGTGTGGACCACCCTTAACATTTAGGGGGATGAAAAATAGATGTTGTCCGATTTTCAGACCTACCCAATATGCACTCAAAATTTCATGAGAATCGGTCAAGCCGTTTCGGAGGTTTAACACCATGACACGAGAATTTTATATATTAGATAAGTATTTTTTTTTATGACAATAAGGGGAAAGGTGAATAGGAAGTTCAGCTGATGGTAATTGATACGCCCCGACCATTACAATGCAGGTCAGGATTCTTCATAAGCCCAAAAATTCTGAGCGGCACTACAACTGCGCTCGTCACTTTGAGACATAAAATGTTGAATCTCATTTGCCCAGTAATTTTACTAGCTATGGCGCCCTTCTGACCGAAACACAGTAATGTTTACACATTACCGCTTCACGGCAGAAATAGGCGCCGTTGTGGTACCCACAATCTAGCCGGCATCCTGTGCAAAGGAACCTCCCTCTGGTAAATATTCAATTTAAGAATTTCCATCTCTACGTAGGTACCCTCACTGATGTAGAAATATCTTGAAAAATAACTGGTTGTAACCAATTAAATTAAAATTCAAATAATACTTATTGAAAGTCAAAAACTACCACCCATTCGAAAATGTATGCTGCAGACTTGAGAAGAATGGGCGCAAGAAACTCAGTGGGCTTTTTTTTTTTCATAAAAATATGGTTACCATCAATGTTCAATGATAACGGTGACCCGCCACTTCAGATATTTTTTTTATTTTTATTTTAGTATGATACAGCATTGCAAAATACATAAAACTTCAAATTTTCGCCCTTTTACGACCTATAACTATTTTTGTATCGCGATTTTTATATTATTCTGTTCCATCCACAAATCCGCTATAGGGTTGCAAGATGGCAATCGAATACAATAATTGTAGAACGATATATTTCGTAGATCTGAGAATTGGTCGTCATCTATTTCTTACCCTAAATATTTTTTTTTTAATTTTATATGGCAAAACAACGAGCGCAGTATTTTTGTGGTTTTCGAGAATCCTGAGTGGCACTGCATTGTTATTGGCAGGGCGTATCAATTCCTGCTCGTCTCATCCCTTATTATCACAAAAAGAAAGATCCTATACTGCTCGCTACTCATCTCCACATTCATCTTCTCATACAATATAAGTTAGTTAGAGTTAATAAATCAAGTATTAACTCACATTCTATCTCATTTACCTACCTTGAACACATAAAAATAATGTCTACATCTGGGTTCTATCAAATTAATAACATATCAAACCTTTTTTTTTTTTATTGATTTAGGGGCTTTTATACGTATGTACATGTCAGCCCCATTATAATCTAAGTACAGTAGTAAGACAAAAGAAAAACAAAATTCTTAACTTAACAAACTAAAAAAAAGTAAATAAAAGGAAAAGCAATTTATATCTATAGTGTTCAACAAATAAGACTTATGGATTCAAATAGACTTATGGCATCCTTAGATGCAGGGCGGGCAAGTATATTATCAAACCATGGTGTGTTTTTAGAGAAAATAATAAATAAAGTAGTTATAGTTGATGAATAATAAATCCCAACACTGTGTATTATCGTTTGCAATTCCTGGCAGAACACTCGAGCTCAAACTGCCTTCCCTGATCTCAAGAAGCTGTACAGAACAGACCAATCCGTTTATCATAAACTGCTTTATTGGAATAATTTATGGCTTGAAATAGTACCAATATTATCACATTGAAGGGACTTAAGGGTAGATTTATATATTGGTGTTTATGGTAGTAATATTCATTTACTTAAGCTACTTAATATCTATGACACTTGGTAAATAACTTTAATTAATGGTTTTACTTGTGAGTACGCGTATCTCTACTATTAATTGGTTACAATGGTTACTCGGACCGGCCCTGTAATGGTTATTTTTTTTATTTATTTTTTTAAATTAAATAAGTACACTTTTAACTTATTGATATATCTTGCCAAATTTAACAGTTTGTTGGCAATTAATGTGCTTAAAAAACATTTAATTATATGTACATACTTAACTACTACTTACTTTAAACTAAGCTTAGGACTTACAACTAAACATTATTAGAATTATTAATATAAGCCAAAAGAAAAGAATTACCAAATCTATATACTAAATTTGCATATACCATTGTTGAATAACATAGAACAACATTTAGTGAGAGTTATTCAATGCTATTCAACAGCGAATTTTTCATCTTAAATTTAACTGCATTTCTAACCATTCTTCTAGAAGAATGGTTAATGGTAACTGGGACCGGCCTGAACAATGGTTAAACACGTACTGCCTTACTGAAGGCAACACATGGTTATAAGTAATTAATTTTATCTACTAAGCAATATTTGTAATATAATGCTGTTCGATGGATTTACTTCGAACATACATAATATCTCTTACAAATTACAATATTGTGTTAATGTTCTAAAATCATACAAATGCCCTCTTTAGTGCTAATTCCGCCAATACTTGTTTCCAAACGTAAAAGTCTCGTGCCAGATTTTGGCGAAACAACACGTCCTGAGGATGCCTCGTGTAGAGGCGAAGCCCGTGTCGAATTGTTTGGAAACAAGTATTGGCGGAATTAGCACTAAAGAGGGTTTAAATCATTTGTATTATTATGGATTTCCGCAAAGTAACGCCTACTTCAGTAAATTTTCTAAAATCATGTCAAAGTCTTACCACACAATGTAGTTTGGGTACCCAATTGATCCATATAAATAAAACTTTGTGATTGAATCTCATATTATAAAAGTGGCAATGAGTTTCTTGCTACTTCTTCTCATTAGCTCAACCCTTTACGAAGTAGCGGTAGATTCAATAAGAAAAATATAATTTTTTTTTGACATTCATAAGTGTCATTTCCGTGACCTACTTGAATAAACTGATTTTGATTTGATTTGATTATTAAACATGCATTTAGAATTAAAAATGATATAAGGTTTTTATTAATTTAAAACAGTCTAGTGCATTTCGAGCACTTGTTTGAAAATAGAAGTCATGAATTAATGTGAATATTTTAGAAACACGTGACGTACGATATATTATATATTACTAGCTCATGCCCACGACTTCGTCCGCGTAGATAAAGGCTTTGTAAAAATAATAAGCAAGTTTGGAATTGATGATTTTCTTATGTCCTATCCCAGTTCCGGTTCCCGTTTTCAATCCCGTTCCCTACATTTAATATGAATCTTATTTCGAGGATGATATTGCTCTGGTAAACTAAACCTACTATTGGTATATTTATAGCTCATCGAAGTGAATTTCAGTTTTATAAATCTCGCGGGAACCATGAATGTTTCCAGGAAAAAATGTCCTTTCCCATCAAAATCGGTTCAGTAGCTGCGGCATAAAAGAATAACAAACTTATATTCACATTTATAATATTAGTAGGGATGTTACTAAAATATTTTACTTTATATAAACTTAAATTTGAATTCTAGTTGTAGACATTTAGTTGGCTTGTCTCACAGCTTGATTTTTTTCACAAAAGCCTCCACTAATCGGTCAATTTTGAGCTAGCAAATTAACTGGTCTGACTTCGTCATCCAAACCCTTAGTTTCCCTTCCATCTACCGTATGTTGAATATCATTTGGCAATTAATTAATACACTTTTTAATTTTCCTCTTAACATGGCGTAGGTACCTTCTATGGAGGACCTAACTCACTTGAGCCCCCTGAGGATACTGCGGATGTGATTTAGATAAAAGGCACAAAAAGGCATTTTTTTTCTCAAAATTGATTCCTTTAGAATTCTTTTTGATGTCATTTCTAATAACTACTACCGCTTCGGAACAAATGGCGCTCTGAGAGAGAAGAAGCGGCGCAAGAAACTCTCCCAGCATTCTTTTTTTGCGCTCTTTTCAATAAAAATATACAATATTGTACAGTCATATCTATCGCTATAAAGAATCATAATCTAGTCCCAGGCTGTCCGATCATTTAGATATTCAGCAGTGGAGTAATAGGATTTGCGACAGAGCCATTTTTTTATAAAACAATTAAATTTGTTTATAGATAATACCTGAACAGTGGCTGGGACTTTATTATAGAAGTGTATACATTTACCCTTAAAGCTATTATGTATCTTATGAAGCCTACTAGAATTAGTTACAAGCAATCCCTTATTTCTAGTGTTATAATAATGAAAATCACTATTAGAGCAAAAAGGTGACGATTTTTGTGAACGTTTATTAAATTTTCATAAATGTACTGACAATGAACAATCATAATATTTATTTCTTTAAATTTTTCTTTGAGAGACTGTCTATAACCAAGCTAATATATACCACGAACAGCTCTCTTTTGCAGAGCAAACACTATATCAATGTCAGCAGCATGACCTCATAGTAAAATACCGTACGTCATCGATATGATTAAGAACTCTGGTTATGCGGGAGAAAAACTTATGTGCCCAAACAACAACAACACAAAGAGTAAAGTCAAGCTAAGTACACCGGTCACCAGCTCGTTAAATTATATATGGCCCAAACTAGCTATAGCCTTGTACTGTGGGCACAAGAAAACAACATCCAATACATACTTAAACATACAAAAATACATATAAACATCCATGGCGAGAAATAAAAATCATGTTGATCATATAAATGTTTGCTCCCGGGATTCGAACCCGAGAGCTCTAGTTCAGAGGGCAGAGTCACGAATCAAATCAAATCAAAAATATTTCATTTCATAGGTAAATTGCATCACACTTGAAATATTTCATGTTTTCAGTCAGAAGAACGAGCAAGAAACTCTAAGGTTGCTTATTTTTAAAACAAATGGTTCAAAAATTTACAAGTAATTTCAATTAAAATATATGCAAAGTGATGTAACAAAAATACTCTAACGTCAATTACTAAATGACATACACAAGTAAGTCAAAATAATGTAAATTAATAAGTAAAGACATAGTTTTAGTTATTGAGTACATATTTAAAGTACAAAACAGTAGATGCATCAATCCACACGTACCGTTAATAAAATAAAGGCATTATGCGAGCATTTTATTGGCTATTATATATGTTAAAAATATATAATAACTTTAATTGAAAAAAGAATCATGACGCAGAATTCCCGGTGAGAGGATCATCTAGCCACCACATGTAGCACACGTTCACAAGCATTACGTATGGGCCATACCATCGCCTCCTCATACACGAACCACTGGACTATATTATGTTAAATAAGTGCAAAATATAATAAAAGAAAAATATATAGGTCACAACTAATATCACAAATTTCTGAATCACAACCCCAATACGCAGCTGTCAACGATGTAATCTGGTGAATGAGGTTTTGTTCTCTGTTTGCATTTTATAGAAGCCTGGCCTTTCTCAGCTCTTATCAAATTGAAACAGACATTTAATCCCTCTATTATAGCCGAGCCCTTTTCAATCCTGGCACCTCGATAAGTGAGAATTATAATATATTATCGAAGTTCTATCTTTTACATAGAATAATAAAACTATGACGGTTTTAGGAACATTAAAATAATGATTTACAATGTAATAAATACCAACTACATACAGAAAATTTATTGGAGTAGGCGTTACTTTGCGGAAATCCATAATTATACAAATGATTTAAGTTTTCTTTAGTGTTAATTCAGCCAATATTTGTTTTATGCAATACCCCGTCAGTGTTGTCTCGCCAAAATCTCGTCAGTCTCGTGCCAGATTTTGGCGAGACAACACGTCCTGAGGATGCCTCGTGTAGAGGCGAAACACGTGTCGAATTTTTTAAAAACAAATATTGGCGGAATTAACACTAAAGAAAACTTAAATCATTTGTATAACAACTACAGAACTACTCCTCCTTGCCAATCAACATTAAAAAACACTTCACTTCAGACATTTTTTTTTATGAGAGTAAGGGTTGAGACGAGCGGACGTTCATCTGATGGTTATTGATGCGCCCTGCCCATTACAATGCAGTGCCACTCAGGCTTTTTGTAAAACCCAAAAATTCTGAATGGCACTACAATTGCGCTCGTCTCCATGAGACATAAGATGTTAAGTCTCATTTGCCCAGTAATTTCACTAACTACGGCGCCCTTCAGTCCGAAACGCAATAATACACATAACTGCTTCACGGCAGAAATAGGTGCCGTTGCGGTACCCATAATCTGTTAAGCTATTCTATAGCATAAATAAGTATATACTTCTTAAATATATTTAAAAAAAAAGGATTTTGAATTTTTAAGTTCAAATCGGCAATTTCATACATTAACCCCTACTATTTAAAGAATAAAATAATAGATTTGATCGTGTAAATTTGATTAACAGTACTCCTTAATAATAGTTGTGTTTTCCAACCTGTCAAATTAAAGATCACTCATATAATAGATGTGAGCCATTAACCAAGATAAGGCAGCGGAATCATGGTCGTTGTTTGAATAAACTTGGAAGTTTCGACGTTTGCAGACGTCCTCTCATTAAGAAGATTGTTTGCCGTTCACTCGTACGTTTCTCTAATGTAGGTTTGAGTTCTTGTTAATAATTCATTAGTAACTGTATAAGAAAAAGTAACATTGTTCAATTATTTTTATAACATTCTAGATTACTAACGATTTAATATTGTATCTGTATGTCATAGTTTTGGTGATAAGTTGCGTTATATAATATTCAGTGTTGACACATTTCACTTTGTTGATTCCAATAAATTTTACAGATTTAAATTGTGTAACATTGTTGGACGATCTATCAACTGAGCCAACTCCATGCTTACTAATATTATTATAAATGTGAATGTAAGTTTGTTATGCTTTTACGCCTAAATCAGTGATACGATTTTGATTAAATTTTGTGCAGAGTTAGACTAGAACAGGAACTTGGAAAAGGACACAGGACCTTTTATAGCAAATAAGACGTTTGGACGGGGTCAAAAAGGGGTCAGAAGTTTGTATGGAAGTTAGTCATTATCGAAGATGATATTATGAAACTTTGTATTTAGGCACTTGATAAAAAATAAGTAATTATTTGGTCTAGCGTTTTTGGAAATTCACACGGGTTGAAAAAAGGAATGAAAGTTCGTATGGAAGTCGAAATAAGTCACGCTTTTACGGCTAGCTGCGAATTTTTAAATGCATTTTGATTATATTTCGTACAAAAACAGAACACTTAAAAATTACAGGAGTACTTTCAGAAAAAATGTGCTTACCATGGGAAACTATATGAGGCGTGCTCACGAGCATCAAAACCCGCAAAATCTTTATGATTTAGCAAAGGATGGAAAAACAAAGCTAAGTGTTTTATAAAAATGTATTAAAAAAGCAATTTAGAGTTACACGCTGCAGTTTGTACATGTGTTTAATTTGCAAAGTATTGTAAAAAAATGCTGCCAAGAGGAACTCGCGAGTATCTATCCATATATCTTGGTATCTTTTGTTCAACTCTCGGGCTGTATCTCCATCTACAGAATCTACTTCCTACTACTTCCATCCTACTCATCCCCAATTATTTCATACTAGGTAATTGACTTGAGATGTCTCTCTTTCAAATCTAAGCAATTTATTATTTTTAAAGTGAAATTTTTGTAGATGGAGCCACAACCCGAGAGTTGAAAAAAATATATCAAAATTTTCGGATTAGACGGCATACGGTTTAGTTGGTAGAGCTCTGAGACGAGCCCCAGAGGCGCGGGTTCGAGTCCCGCATCATCCAAAAATTTTTGATGTGCAAATTTATTTTATATAATTAATACCAGAAGTGAGAGATATCTTTTTAAAAATAACAAATTGTTTGGGATAAATAAAAAAAACACAAGGTTATCCTTGGTAACATTTACATATATTTGTGAAATTATATCCAAACAGAACCACATCGAAAAATTTACTTGAGTCTGTGACGTCACCGTCGAGTACTTTGCATGAATAGACAGATCGATACTTCTTTTTATTATATATGTGTATTATTAGAGCGTGTAAGATGAATCTTTTTGCACTAAGCCTTAAGATTTTCAAATTTTATTGATGATCCGATCATTAAATAATGACCAAAATCAAATCAAATCAAAATCACTTTATTCATGTAGGTCATGGACACTTATGACCAGTGGGAGGCTCCTTTGCACAGAAAGCCGGCTACATTATGGGTACCACAACGGCGCCTATTTCTGCCGTGAAGCAGTAATGTGTAAGCATTACGGTGTTTCGGTCTGAAGGGCGCCGTAGCTAGTGAAATTACTGGGCAAATGAGGCTTAACATCTTGTGTCAAGGTGACGAGCGCAATTGTAGTGCCGCTCAGAATTTTTGAGTTTTTTGAAAATCCTGAGCGGCACTGCGTTGTAATAGGCATGGCGTATCAATTACCATCAGCTGAAATTCCTGCTCGTCTCGTCCCTTATTATCATAAAAAAAAAAAATGATTGTCAAAAGTTTTCTTTTCTTTTTACGTTTCTCATTACTTCAGAAAAGGTTGAGTTTAAATGAGAAGTGGCAATCAACTCATTGAAACTATTTATATCAACATATACAGCTTCATGTTTTTACAAATCATTTTAATTACAAGATATTAAAGCAATTCAGCAAAACTCCCATGTCTTACGCGAGTAAAAAATATGTAAGTTAATTAGTAAGAACACAAGAGTTATTCAAAGTGGCATCACACACACACCGGTATTGAGAAGTCTTTTGGAATTGTGACCTTAGAGATGTGTTGTCGGCCTTTGGGGTGAGAGTATGCTGTAAGCTTGAAGGCCCTTTCTTAATTGTCACTTATTATATTCACTATTTTTATGACATTTTAACACAAATTATTTAAATCAATACTAGGCGTAACCTGTATTATTGGTACCAGACAAAGATAAATTTAATACTAGTTGACCCGACAGACGTTGTTCTGTATATAATAAATAAAATAATGTTTTTATATGATATTGTCAATGATATTATCATAACATCAATAATTACTTCGTAAAATATGCACCCTGCTGTCGTAATTAAATTGTTTCACAGCAGAACTGTCAAACCGTGCGTCAATAAATTTTCGCATAGAAATTATGTATGGACACATCTAAGGATTCTTCACCATTTAAACCTTCTCTGGACTTCCACAAATAATTGAAAACCAAAATTAGCTAAATCGGTCCAGCAGTTCTCGAGTCTTAGCGAGACTAACGAACAGCAATTCATTTATATATATATAGATATATATATATAGATAAATACATACTAGCACAGACATAAATATATAAATTACTACGCTTGCTACGACGACATCATAAAATTTAAGAAAGAAAAAATTACCTACAACTTAATAATAGATACCATGAGATGGACTAAAAAAGTTATTAATTGCCCTTCTTTAACAAAAAACGAAAGATTCTAACGCATTGACTGTTTTGTACTGATGAAATTAAAAAAAAAACACGTCAAAGTACTTTATGAAAGTAATTGAATTTTTAAATTTGAATTGTTAGTTACATTTTTAATTCTGACTAATAAGTACATATGCTTATACCGAAGGGAAACAAAGAAAGAAATATCGTAATACAATGATTTTAACAGACATTAAAATTAACCCTAGGGAAAAAGCTTAGATTAAGGATTGGTCACCGCTGCGCTCCAACTAGATACCGCAGGCATAGTCGCAAAGTGCGGCAACTAATACTACTAACTACTACTCGAGCCAGTCTCGAAAAAAGGGTGTGACATTGACGTGCCACATGTTCTGTTAAACTTTGCTAATAATTGAAACTAAAATGCCGAGTTGCGTAGTAAAAGTTTAAAAAAAAGAATACTACAAGAAATAAAAAGACACTGGGATCACATATCATCAGTAAGTATTTTGTATTTTATTAATTTCAATGAAAAATAACACGAAGCGTATATAAGTTACTAAATTTGAAACATGCCACGCACACAAGCAGCTTTACAAATAGCCAATACACAATATAATATAAAGATGGCGTAAAAAAGAGCTATGGAGCGAAGCGGAGACCAATCGTAAATCTAAGGGGAAAAGAAAAGAAAGAATATACAAGTATAGTGCATAGCTAATGCTAAAATAAATGCGTATGATTCACAGTTCAACAATTTGATCGTTTACAGACAAATGATAATTTTAAAAGTTTACTTGTGCTGTGAGAATTTCTTACTCGCCAATTTTATAAAATATCTGAAGTCGATGATTTTTTTTAATAATAATAAATCTTTATTCGTTGCAAAAAAAATACAATTTTGCTTAAAATTACCCTCGACCCCCAAACTAGGACAGCCCGTGACATGGGGGTCAGTCTCTTCCCAGCTGTGCAATGTAAAAAGTTATTTAACAAACATCAACATATTTTAAGGTCTAACTAGGTGAAGTTACGCAACAAATTATGAACACAAAAACTATTTTATATATAATTTAGGGCGTGTGTTGTGTGTTTGTGTGTGTTAGTGTGTGTGTGTGTGTATGTGTGTGTGTGTGTGAGTATGTGTTTAGCTTTTTATCTATCAAATGCTATACCTAATATAAGTAGTGGTTAACGAATAAGATTCTCAGTAGCTTCGTAATTTAGGTTTCTTAACATGTTCTTGAGTTTATGTTTAAGTTCATATATATTATATTATATATATATATATATATATATTACAATGCATAATTTTAAGTTTTAAGTTCTCTACAGGTTATTCTTTACTAGAAATGTGTTCCAATAGTTAAGATCTTAAGTTTCTAGCTTCATAGACTGAATACGTACGTATTATATGATAATTTCTATACTTACCCGTTTTTGAGAGGAAGGCTAATAATGAGAAACAGACGGACTGAAAAATAATAGATCCTATAGTGATTCATTAACAGCCGTTTCCAATAACGTATCTCTAGTTACGGGTACATTGCTATCACCGTTTAATGACAAGATCTTATCTATCCATAGTTATATCCAATATAGTTATAGTCCAATGGTTTATGTCGATAGGTTATTGAAATATAATTAAGCGTTAAACGATAGATTTGTCTACCTCTAGGAAATTAAACTAAGGATAGGTTATTGAAAACATTCATATGAAACACATTGAAAGCATTCGTAGCGATAAACTTTTTTTTATATACTTTTCCTCTTAAATAATTTATAATAAGATTTTTGTTAATTTAATTTTTATCATTTATCATCGATAAGGCAGGAATAACAATAATCATAATAATAATAGTAACACACTTTTCACACAAATTATCTTGCCCCAAATTTAGCATATATAGCCTGTGTTATGGGTTACAAGACAACGATATATTTAATACAATATACTTACTTAAACATACATAAATTCATATAAACATACATAAATACATTTAAACATCCATGACTCGGAAACAAATATCCATCCACATTCATCATATAAATGCTTGCACCTACTGGGATTCGAACCCGGGACCTCTAGCTTAGTAGGTAGGATCGCTAACCACTCGGCTATACTGGTCGTCGTATATAATAAAAATAAAATCTTGAAACAATGAAAAAATTAAAAAAAATGGTGTGATTCATTCGACGAGAATCAAACTTATGTAAGATACTTATTTGAAGGATTATGGAATTGATACAGGGTGAAGAATAATTTAAAGAAGGGGTAGGACTTCAAAATCTATAAAAAGTTAATAGGTATTACTTATCTGATTTTAATTACCAAAGATAATTTCTGTCAATCTTCATTTAATTTTTTAATTTTCCGAGACTTACTCTACATATCCTAATCTATTTAAAAGATAAATAGAAACTTCTTTCAATTTCTAAATCAAAACATTTGCCGACTCTGAATAGTGATTTTCATTATAATAACACTAGAAATAAGGGATTGCTTGTAACTAATTCTAGTAGGCTTCATAAGATACATAATAGCTTTAAGGGTAAATTTAAGGGTAAATGTATACACTTCTATAATAAAGTCCCAACCACTGTTAAGGCATTATCAATAAATAAATTTAAATGTTTTATAAAAAAATGGCTCTGTCGTAAATCCTATTACTCCACTGCCGAATATCTCAATGATCGGACAGCCTGGGACTAGATTGTGATTATTTTATAGCGATAGAAATGACTGTACAATATTGTATATTTTTATTAAAAAGAGCGCAAAAAGAGAATGTTGGGAGAGTTCCTTGCGCCGCTTCTTCTCTCTCAGTGCGCCATTTGTTTCCGAAGCGGTAGTAGTTATTAGAAATGACATCAAAAAGAATTCTAAAGGAATCAATTTTGAGAAAATAAATGCCTTTTATGCCTTTTATTATTAAAAAATATTGATAATTTATTATGAAAATGTATATCATTATTTCTGATATTCCATTTGAATTATTTACTTATACATCGATAGTTGTCAGATAGAGAACGCTTTATAGATATGAACACTAATTCATATGTATAGTACAGCTGAAGTTTTTAATAATTGGTGTCAATAAAATGTCGATAATGATTGAGATAAATAATTTATGAATCACAGCTGTATTACCAAGAAATGTACGATTGTATTTAATATAAACCAAATATTATATTTTAATATATTTCTCATTAGTTTGAAATGGTTGTCAACTATAAAAAAATAAAATACAATAGCAAAGGAGCATAAATAAATATTAAAAAAAATAAACAACATAAATAAATTTACTTACCAAATTATAATAATATAATTGAGCGACACTTGTTTTAATATTTTAAATAGTACGCACAATCACTTTCGTAGAACAACACTGGGCTAAAAGTTTAAAACACAACCACAATATCTACAAATTATCTATATTAAAACATATGGTAGCAAGCACTTAACAAGTAATAATTTAACGTCAAAAACAACAGCGTTTGCAAACTCGTGAAACGCATCTAATTAAATTTGTTACGTGATTGGCTTTTTGACAGCCAACTCCGGCGGGAAAACTGTCAAGGGACCGCGGCGAGAGTTCCGACTCTCCGTTCGCCGTTGCTGGCAACTCTCACAGCACTGACGGTTGCCGTAGTTGCGCGGACCGCGTTTCGTCTCTCGCTCAGTCCAAAGACCGCGTACTGTAGCTCTGCCTAAGCTTGTGAGATTGTGTGGCCTTAGTGAACATTAATTACACCCAACTTAGTCTGATTAAACCTTGAGGAATTATCCGGATTGACAAAATTAACTTTTAACTTAGATTTATGTTATTCCTGCCGGTGATAACGAAGGGCGAGAGCTTTAAGTTAAAGCAACTTCGGTTGAAATTAACAGTAACAGTAATGATGTGGGTGATAAATTTAATTAAACTTAATCTGACATTAAAATCACAAATTATATAATTTTAATAGTTATGTGTTAAAACTCAATAAATTCTCATTATTATGGAAATAAATATATATGGTGTTATTACAGTTAATTTAAACATTGCTAAGACACATGTGTTGTTAAATAGTGACCTAAAAATAAGGACGTCTTAAATGGAGTAATATTTTTCTATTACAAAACAGTGTTTAGCTTGTGTTTAACTAAAACATCGCTAAGCACAATATAAACTGAAGAATAGAGGAACAATTAAAGGAACGCAATTTTTGTCAGCTGTAATCTATCTGTCATCATTACGGCCGTTCCCAATATTCAGTCTATCTCTTACTTGAGATAAAAATCGTAAATATCGTTGACTTTTCTGTCCCAATAAACTTATCGACGGTAACTCACCTTATCCGTACACGCTGTCTGTCAATTGAACGACGTATAGCTTACCAGCGATAGAAGTTTGTATGGCAATTGCAATTCACGCCTCCGAATATAAGGCGGTAAGAATGACTTATCGGGTATATTGGGACAGTTTCAGATTATTGATAGCTAATTACTGACAGTAGAAGGTAGTAATTTATATCTATCTGTAGATAGAATACTGGGAACAGCCGTAAATCTTCCATATGAAATTGATCTATCCGTTAGACACACCTTAGACAAGCTTCGACTCGTGTTTAAAAGGCATAAAACGCATTTATTTAAATCTATATATTTATTAAAGCTTAAAATCTCTGTGTTGTCATTTCTAATATACTATATACTACTACCGCTTCGGAAACAAATGGCGCTCTGGGAGAGAAAAAGCGGAGCAAAAAACTCTAACAACATTCTTTTTTTGCGCTCTTTATAATAAAATATACAATATTGTACTGTCTTTGTTATTGTAATCATAATCTAGTCCCAGGCTGTCCAATCACTTAGATATTCAGCTGTGGAGTAATAGGATTTACGACAGAGCCCTTTTTAAATAAGATATTTTAATTTATTCATAGATTCACTTCTTATGTAAGATATATATTTGAAGGTTCATGGAATGCATCCAAGATGAAAAGGATTTGATGAAGGAGTGGGACTTCAAAATGTATTAAAAGTAAATATTACCTGATTATATCTGATTTTTTAATTACCAAATATGATTTCAGTCAATCTCCATTTAATTTTTTAAATTTGCGAGATTTACTATATATAATATTTAAACCTATTTTAAAAATAAATAAAAGATTCTTTCTATTTCTAAATCAAAACTTTTGGCGAAATTATAGATAATGCCTGAACAGTGGCTGGGAATTTATTATAAAAGTGTATACATTTACCCTTAAAGCTATTATGTATCTTACTAAGCCTACTAGAATTAGTTACAAGCAATCCCTTATTTCTAGTGTTATAATAATGAAAATCACTAAATATAAGCACTCTCTAAAGATTTTTAAACACTACACAACAGAAAAACACAGATTTGTAATAGAATTTTTTTAAAACAATTGTTCAACACATGTTTATGTTTCTGTAATAAGACAGGTAATGTTTAAAGTTGAAAAAACTTAAGTAATTGTGTAAACCTCTTAACATAGCTAAGTGGCTAAAATTAACGAACAAAATTCGGCCAGCTTAACGGGCCCAACATTTTATGTATTCTATCGGGCACTATAAAACCCCGAAACCCTAAATTCACCCATTATTTATCTTGTATACTTAATTATAATTCGTATTCTGTTTTAGCCGTTCATCATTTAGGCCCGTCGTAAATTGGATTAGCAATGTTTTGGCAATAGATTAATATTAGTGGGAAAGTTACACACAAAATACGAGGAAAATTGGTCCAATATTTGGTGATATGTGTCAAGAATTAATATCAAATAGAGTATATATATTTCGAAAGAGTAAGTAACAAGCGTAGATAATTATTTATACGTCTAGATAGAGTCTCTTGCTGTTAGACAACCGATAAAAACAGGCCGGAAATATTAGTTTAGTGTGCGTGAGAAACTACGTCTTAGAGTCGCAATATGTATAACACTTTGTGTTAATATGCGTGCATTGCTCAAAATAGAGTTTAGCTCTTATCTCAATTTTGTTAGACGATTTTTTTTTTTGACTAAAAAAATGCATATTTTGCGCAAAACACTCTACCTAGACGACAATCCTTCATCACACATACTTGAAGCCTCTCAGAGCCGATCGATTGTAGTCTAACAATTTTGAGGTAGATCGCCAGCAGTTCAAGCTTGAGCCCTGATCTAGGCGTATCAATAATCTTAGGTAAAATGGTAAATCTATTTGTGACAGAAAGATGATTTTAGAATTAAAGGTTAGTTATAATATTGATAGAATAATATGGTGATACCTAACCGCTCTTTTATGAATGTAAATATGTCAAAGTGAATTACCTATTTGGATAATTATTTTGTTTAAGGTGCTGTTTTTATCAAATTTTCTCTTCAAATTGTTAATCTATATACATAAAATAAATATGTTCTTGGTTTGAGGCTCTTTCACGCCTAAACCACTGATCGTATCGACATGAAACTACCACCATTCGATGCGAAATTTATAAAATATGGTAAACTTATTTTTTTATTGTTTAAATTTCCTTTTAAAATTCTCCTAGCGAAGCGGGCAGGGACGGCACATAATACAGCCTGATCTCCAATTAGATTTGAGATTTGATTCTTTTCTCTTCCAACTATAACTGGAGATAAAATGACGCACCTACAGCCTACGGTTTCAGGTTTTGAAAACAGATTGGTTGCCTTGCCGCAATTCATTTATTAAGGTCTACGACAACGCTCAACAATGCCCTTATTAATTTATTTTTCATATTTATTACATGATTAAAATTATGAGTTAATATACGAAAGAGGCTTTAAAATCTCGGGATTAATTGAGGTTTTGGCTAGGTCGGGTTAGCTAGTGTTTTTATTAAAATAATCAGACCTCGAAATCCAATAAACCTAGCTATAATATTTGAGGCGTGCAACTGACTTATTGTTGGAACCTTTCCCAGCTTGCGTCATGGCCGACATGTTGTTGTTTTCAGTTTTTATTCGGGAATGAGTGAATGTTTTTGCTTTCGGTTGAACAGAAACAGATTGGCAAACAACAAATAGGCAACTCACGTCATAGCAAAGTCGTCGTTACGTTTATAACAGTTCAAAATGAATGTTGTAGAGATATAAGATTTTTGTTTAATGAAAATAAGGGACTAGACGAGCAGGACGTTTGGCTGATGGGAATTGATACGCCCTGCCCATAAAAATGCAGTACCACTAAGGATAATTAAAAAACCCAAAAATTCTGAGCGGCACTACAACTGCGCTCGTCACCTTGATACTTAAGATGTCACTTCTCATTTGCCAAGTAATTTCACTAGCTACAGCGCCCTTCAGACCGTAACACAGTAATGCTTACACGTATTAAATTTCACGGCAGAAATAAGTGCCGTTATGATACCCATAATCTAGCCGGCATCCTTGCAAAGGAGCCTCCTACTTGTTGCAATTAGTACTGCGTTTAAATCAAAAATCTTTAAAGATAAGTACGTTATTCTAAAATGAATGATCATAATAAAAAATCATTTAAGTTTACATATTTTTTTTATATGAATTCAGTATTATTTGTAATATGAAAATATAAATAGACAATCTACAAAAACAATGAACTAGAAAAAAGGTGAAAATAGTATTGTTATGATTGTCTTCAAATTATTTTTGCGTGTTCTGTAGCGTTATGCCACGTCATCATTCGGTTCAAACTATTTAGCGTGTCATAAAACTTTCCGTTCAAGCGAAAATGCGATATGCATGTACTTTATTGTTTTCCAAGAACAGATATTGTGTTACCACCAGTTTACATAGACTGTCAAAAGACAACCAAACATCAGATCGATTCTACTATAGTGCCAACAGCTGTTAACTGCAGGGTCTTGTTCTAGATTACATCAAGATACACCAGTTCAAGTTTTCAAAAATTCCTGACGGAAGAGTCATGGTGTGTGCAGTAATTTAACTCAGCGCCCATGGAGATTTTTTTTATGAAAATCAGGGAAGAGACGAGCAGGGCGTTGGGCTGATGGTAATTGATACACCTTGCCCTTTACAATGCTACCCAGGATTATTGAAAAACTCAAAAATTCTGAGCGGCACCACAAATGCGCTCGTCTCCTTGAGACATAAGTTGTCAAGTTTCATTTGCCCAGTAATTTCACTAGCTACGGCGCCCTTCAGACCGAAACACAGTAATGCTTAGTACCGCTTCACTGCAGTAATAGGCGACCTTGTGGTACCCATAAATCCGGTGCAAGGGAGTCTCCTCAAATAGGATAATGAACCTCCCCGGCGCCGCTAGTTTCAGAATCAAAATATTCCATCATCTTCAGCATCATATTCATTACACAGTCCCTGACAATAATCAACATACCGGGGACATGTTACAGCAAAGAGCATCTTACATTCAATACGCTGTTAAAAAGATTAGACAGTAAACTGTCATAGATACGAGCGACTAGTTTACTTATATTTTTCTTGAAAGTCAATAATGTATTTAATATTGCTAGTGTATTCGTGGTCCATTTAATAAGCTAAGTATATTGGATACTCAAATATAAGGAAGCAA
Source organism: Leptidea sinapis (assembly GCF_905404315.1). Lineage (NCBI taxonomy): Eukaryota > Metazoa > Arthropoda > Insecta > Lepidoptera > Pieridae > Leptidea > Leptidea sinapis. Next base: position 27,611,328 of record NC_066265.1, read on the forward strand.
TAGTCAAACATAATATTTTCACGAAATATTTCATTCCGCATCCTATACACAACGTTTCGAACACGTGGTGCAAATGAGTTATCTTTCTGATGTGAGCAATTTATCGTATCACTCGTACTATTGCTATTGCCGACATTACACGCACGCACGCCCATGATAAGCAAACATTAATAATATTTGATTTACTGCGAATACGACGCTAAAAGACTACTTATTGAATTGGAGAGCTTACGTTGGTAATACATCATGCTAAGTATTTTATATTTAATGTTGTAGAGATTTAAGATTTTTGTTTAATGAAAATAAGGGACTAGACGAGCAGGACGTTTGGCTGATGGGAATTGATACGCCCTGCCCATAAAAATGCAATACTGCTAAGGATAATTAAAAAACCCAAAAATTCTGAGCGGCACTACAACTGCGCTCGTCACCTTGATACTTAAGATGTCAATTCTCATTTGCCCAGTAATTTCACTAGCTACAGCGCCCTTCAGACCGTAACACAGTAATGCTTACACATATTAAATTTCGAACACGTGGTGCAAATGAGTTATCTTTCTGATGTGAGCAATTTATCGTATCACTCGTACTATTGCTATTGCCGACATTACACGCACGCACGCCCATGATAAGCAAACATTAATAATATTTGATTTACTGCGAATACGACGCTAAAAGACTACTTATTGAATTGGAGAGCTTACGTTGGTAATACATCATGCTAAGTATTTTATTACATAAAGTACACTTACTTTGTGTTTGTATCAAGACAAAAAACGCTGAAGGTTCTATTTAATGTAGCACTTTGTAATTTTACTTATTTAAAATATAACAAATAACTATAAAATAATTCATAATGGTCCGCTAACTTTAATCAGCCGCTTAGGAGTGGTTTTTCTCATTCTGACTTAGGTCAATAGAAGAAAAGAGAGTGGGAATTAGCAATGCTTTAAGTTAGCAGACTATTATGAATAAGGGGGTAAGTGTTTTCGGAATTTTTCCCATTTACATTTAAGAACTTGTTTTCCGCAAAATTTTATGATTCCAGATCAATGGTATAGGTTTTCTTTTATGTTCACAGGAACCCTACTACTAAGATAAAATCTACCATCTGTCTGTATGTCTGTCAGCGTGCTATTAAACATACATAGATAAATCACAATAGCCAGACAGTTGACATTATAACAAAGTTTGTTTTCCTATTGGCGGTATTACAACAATAAAAATCAATATGGTGAATTTCAAAACTGCTTCCTTGCAAAAATATAAAAAAAAAAATTTTTTTGATATATCTAAGTATAACATATGTATATATCTTGTGCTACATCAATTTATTACAATTGGATACAAACTCTGAGTCACACATTCATCAACCACAAATCTCATCGCTCACTGCCCCCCTACAAACCTCCACTATAATTATTTCTGCCGCTCAGTGCTGACAATCTAATAAATAAATTATAAAGATCTATCCTATTTTAAAATTAAGAATGTATTTCAATATAAGTATCTTCTAAGAAAGGGCTATATTGCTTAAAAAGAAGCTTCATTCTCGAATACACACATATTTGTATATACAAAATGTCCCAAAGTTATGGGACATGAAGTTTAAGGTACTTTCCCTTTAGCATATCTTTCACATATCCCCAAAAGAAGAAATCTAATGGTGTAAGGTCCGGGGATCTGGCCGGCCATCTAATTGGTCCATTCGTACCAATCCAAGTAGGAAAACATTCATTTTACGTTGTTCCTTTCTTTTAAAATACTATGTTACTTAAGAAGAGTTATTAGTTTTTGGCCATTCTTTCGATTGGCATCATAAGAGTAGGGGTGTTTTTTTTTAAATTCAAAATTAAAGCCGGTTCGATTTCCAGAGGAGGCAAGTAATTTTTAGAAAATCTTTGAATGCAGAATTACTAACTTTTAAAAATAACATAAAGTCTTCTTTCAGTAAAATAGCCTATCTTTGATATTTAAGGTACTTTCCCTTCATGTCCCATAACTTTGGGACATCTTTCATCTCAACTTGCACAATGTACACATTATATTTTTTGTATTTTAAATCTTGCACGAAACCATTTGTTTACAAGTCCTAATTGCAATTGGTAGACCAGTGCTGAATGAAGCCTTTGAAAATGAAAAAAAGTGAAAAAAATAAGTAGGATGAAACTCATGTGAAAAACTGCCTTTTTATATATGTATAAATTTTGACTTAATATCGAAAAAAATCCCTTATTTCTGATCAAAAATTCTCACGGCAAAATATCAGTTTTTTCAAAAAACTTGGTTAGCTTTTTGTTCGTTGAAATCTCTGCTTTTGATAGTGTTTAATAAAATATACATTACTATTGTAAATGTTCTAATAAATTGCAAAGAAAAGAAAAAAAAAAACTTGAATCCGTTTTTTTTTACATGTACATTTTTGACCTATTTATTAAAATTTATGCATTAACTACTCGAAAAACGTAAGATTCCAAGTTACTTTGATAAACAAAAAAATTGGAAATCGAAATATACCTACAATAAATATCAACAAAACAAGTTAATAAAGCTAATATTTATTAAGACATCTACAATATTTTGAGCAAGTTGTAGTAATCTTTATATTATTTGCGTAGATGCCTATTTATTGCTATTTTAGGATAACTGAGTGACCTACGGAAAGTTTTACCCCATGGAAAAGTATAAGTAATGTCAAAATCGAAAATAAAAGGTAGAGTTTTGCTTCAGAAAACTTTTGACCGTAATTGTCAGCATAGTTGCTTCAAATTAAGGTATTAGGGGAGAAAATAATAAGAAAATAGCATAAATAATAAATAAAACTAATTAAATAGTATAGGACGACAGATATGAGCTTTAAAAAACAAATCAAAATAGTTTGTATACAGAGTTGGAAAGAGCTATTGATACCCATAAATAACCATCCCACAAAGAGTAGCATAGCATAAACGTAAAAGAATAAAGGAGTCCCAGCATATAAACGACGACTTCAGTAGCATTTAGTACATCTGCAACTGGATGAGATACCTAAATATTACTACAAATAGTTACCGCTCTTATTTAATACGTGCTAGTTAAAAAGTAGTTTGAATATTATATCACTAACTAACGCACACATTGACAAAACAAAATGGTCACGTATTAGGTCACACACGAAAAAACCAAAGCTTCAAAACTTTTATACGTACTACGATTAATATTACCTGTTAGAGCATCAGATATTACTCATATTTAAGTGTCCTTAGGATACCGCAGCTAATAACGCGCTCTAAACAAGATTATAATATGTTCTTAGGGCTTCTAAACAAATATTATTTAATGCATTTTCTGATACCAGAAGGGTAGTGGTGCTAGGAATTTTTATAAATATATTATGTATAAAGCGTTAATATCTGTATTAATTTCGTTATTTATACATTACCATTGAGAATAACAACTATTGATGTCTTAAGGCCGTTTAAATAACGATTTGTTTTAAGTTTTGGGCTGTTTTTGTTACTGTATTGAATTTACTCAATCCAATGTAATAAATAGAATTTCTGTAACAAATGACAAAACAATATCGGCTGGGTATTGTAAGCCTCGAAATTGATAACCAACGGCTCTCAAAGGAGCACCTTTTCATGACCTTGTGTCCTCTGAAAACAAACGGACCGAATCTAATTGATATTATGTTCTTCTAACAGTTACAAAGGTTTTTGATTTGTTTTCGAACTCAGTTGTAGATAAATTTGTGTATTCTAGTGTATTGTGTAGTCTAGTCAAGGGCGTGCATTGGTTTACTAGCAATAGCAATAGCAAGGCACTATCGATCTAACTAGTCGTAGTTGAGCCTGAAGATTACTTACCATAGGTATTTTAAGAAATTTTTGTGGGTTCAATAGAAGTTTGGTTATAAAATAATTCAAATTCAAATTCGAATATTTTTATTCAAGATAGGATTCAAAATCACTTATTGAACGTCAAAAACTATCACCCATTTAAAAGAGATTGCCTCAGACCTGAGAAGAATGGGCGCAAGAAACTCAGCGGGCTTTTTTTTAAATATAAAAATATGGATTACAATGTGATATCTAAACTAATGGATTCCAAGCTTATATACCCCATTTTATACGTAAATAAAAATATATTTTTTATAAATTGTAACTTTCCATTATCTTTAAGGGCTCAAACGTAGTATTCCGAATTTAAGTCCACGATTTAAATCTATATGTATATATAAAAATGAATTGCTGTTCGTTAGTCTATTTTGGTCTTGAATTATTTGTGGAAGTCCAGAGAAGGTCTAAAAGGTGAATAAATAGGAAAATGCTGCTAAATTAAATAAAAACAACAAATTTGTTTTTCCTTTGATGTGTCCATACATAATTTCTATGCGAGAATTTATTGACGCACGGTTTGACAGTTCTGCTGTGAAACAATTTCATTACGACAGCAGGGTGCATATTTTACGAAGTAATTTTTGATGTTATGATATATTATTGACAAATTCATATAAAAACATTATTTTATTTATTATATTCAGAACAACGTCTGTCGGGTCAGCTAGTAATTAATAAAATGATAGAGAATTTGATTTGTGAGCGCGCATCACGGAAAATCTAACGGATAGATTTCAATTAAGTCTTCTCAGCGGTGCATGTCTTATTTCGTGCGTTTTTGAATATTTTGGAATGGTTAGGGAATAATTTCGCACGAATTGCTTTTTTTATCAGTATAGAAGTACTAATACTTATGTGGTTAAATACAATATTCATTTATTGCGCTATCGTATACAAAAATAACAATTTATATTACAGACAAAAATTTAACACTTAAGAACTATTACAATTTTTCTACATGAAAACGTTTATCTCTCAGAAAACTCAACTTTCATCCAAATTTTCAACGACTTCTTACGAATTTTCGATCAGGCCCCGTGTCCTGATGCGAGTTTACATTTTATATCCATTCCAAGAAAAGTGCTCAACGCCGCTTAAGAAGTTAACGTTTCAAAAATATTTCAGGGCTTTAGATTCGAACCCGCGACCTCGCGGTGTTTCGGTTTCGCAATCACAATTATTCAACCACTGGTAAAATGACCGTATGATCATTAATTTTAAATAGCCAAACTATAATTAGTTAGAAATATAAATCTTTCATCCATAATTTCAACGACCGTCTTACGAATTTTCGATCAGGCCCCGTGTCCTGACGCGAGTTTAATATTTTATACCCATCCCAAGAAAAGTGAAGAAGTTTTCAATTCAGTAATATATTTTTAGTAATTTGTAGCATCTATCTTATCTAAGATCGATTATTTCAAACGTAGTATTCCGAATTTTAATCCCCGATGAAAATCTATATTAATTAAATGATAGAGGATTTCATTTGAGCTCGCATCACGGGAATTGTAATGGATAGATTTCAATTAAGTCCTCTAAGTTTTATTCCTTAGACACTAGGCCCTGAGGCGATATCTTCATTTCATATATTAAAGTTATTGACGTTTTGAGAATCAACTGTTTTTATAAGTTCTATGTGGTCATGTTTGTACGTGGTCGAAGTCCTTAATAATATTATTGAAAGGTTTTATTTTCTAGTAATAATTACTTTTTGTTTCTATCTTATATTCTAACGTTTCACTATGCCTAGATCCTATGTGTATCTAGCGAGCAATCGGTCCGAGGTTCGAATCTCCTTCCGAGACGCCCCTCGCCTGTGAGCTGCCTATTTGACCTCGGCGGGCCTGCCTGGCTTCGCTGGAAAAGCTTTCGAGCTACCAGCATACAGGAGGATTTTAGTCGGTAGGGGGTGTCAGCTTACACGGCTTGCGAGCAGGGCACATTGGTCCTACTTCACCACCTAAATACGTAAATGTATTTTCCTGAAATCGAAAAAAATGCCTCCCGCAGGTATCGTAATAGTGAATGCATACATAAATATTTGACTTATATAATAACTAGCCATTACTGCCGGCGTCACTGGGCGAATTTTAAAAGGAAGGAACGTTGGAATTGGAACAATAAGTAGCCATAAACCATCTAGGAAAAATTTCGCATAGAATGGTGGTAGTGTCATGTCAAATTCAAATATTTTTATTCAAAATAGGATGTGACATCACTTATTGAAAGTCAAAAAACTACCACCCATTCCAAAATGAATGCCTCAGACCTGAGAAGAATGGGCGCAACAAACTCAGCGGGCTTTTTTTTTCATCGAATAAATATGTTTACAAAGTAATATTGTACAATTAAACTTATTATTTAATAGCCTGAGCGCGGTCACTCCATTCCCAATCAGTGGTATAATTAAGTCATTTATATTATAGTAACCTTTACCACACAAACGTTTTTTAACAATTCATTTGAATAACGTTATACCAGTCCATACGATCAGTGGTGTAGGCGTGAAAGAGCCTCAAACAAAGACCATTTTCATTATATATATATAGATTAATTATTAATCATAAAATCAAAATAATATCGCGATATTAACTTGATATAATTCTTTCACCTATAAAGCAAAAATTTTAACGATAATTTTATTTAAATTAAATACTTTTAAAGGATCATTTAAATCATTTCATAAATATGTCATGAGATATGAAATGAGTCATTTCATCATTCAGTCCCCCTGAAAACGAGATCTGGAAAGGTCTTGAAACGTCAGGTTAACTAATATAAAAATGTAACTTTTACGCAAAAATCTTATGTATAAACACTGTTACAATTACACGCGTTTTAATCCTTTAAAAGTGTTTTATTTAAATGTGTAACAATCAAAGAAAATACTGTGATAATTTTATTATTAACAGTATTAATGTTATTAAATGAATCGTAAATAAGAAACTTCAAAAGAAACGTCTCATAATTTAATAATGAAAGATCGTAAGCAGACTGTACACAATAAATACTCTCTCAACACCATGTTGAATGTTTATTAGACAATTACCTGTGTAATCTCTTGAAAGGAAAGGATTCCCTTTCCTTTATTGAACCATTTCACAGGCTTAAAGCTGTCTGCAGCCCTGATAAGTCTACGTAACAACATTACCTTCTAACCAGGTACAATTTTAATACCATTTTCGCATTGCTATTTTCAGGTTTAATGTGTTGTTAAAACATAAATTGTAATGTATCAAAAATACATTAATGTGAATCAATTAAGTGACGTAGAATTCAGCTTTTGTAAAGAGGCATATAAAGCATTTATTTTCTCAGAATTGATTCGCTTAGAATTATTTTTGATGTCATTTCTAATATACTAGATACTTCTATCGATTCGGAAACAAATGGCGCTCTGAGAGAGATGAAGCGGTGCAAGAAACTCTCCCAGCAATCTTGTTTCTGCGTTCTTTTTAATGAAATATATACAATATTGTATGCTTATTTATCATATTAGTAAATAATATTTACCTCTCAGAAAATTTATACGTCTATCGAGCCTCCTGCTGTTTGGCAACACTTTAGGCAACGCACGACAACAGGCCAGGTTAATTGCTTTAGTGTGTATGACAGCAACGTCTTACACTCATGATACGTCAGACACTGTGTTTCAGTATGCGTGTTTTTGCTAAAACTAGATGTTAACAGATTTCACCGCTATTTTTATACGCTTTTTATTAGCTTCACCTGTATGTGTGTTTTTTTGTAACCGACTCATTGGGCACTATTTTGACCCATTTTAAACGGCCAGATTTAGTTCAAACTCCGTAGATTTATCGAGGAGCGATGACAATACATTAATTTTAATAAAATTATTCCATTTTTTCAGTTTGCAAAATAAGATTTTTGTTAATTTATATAATTTTCATCTATCGACGATAAGGCAGGAATTGATTTTAATTTTTAAATTTCTTCTATCATATTTCACCGGTTTATCTTATATTAGGAAATTTTCGAATACCAAAGATAATTTTTAATTCAACAATGCAAACAATAGTTTAAAAAAACACGCCTTAATAAATAAACCAAAGGAAAAGCGCGTTTTTAGTTTTTTAACCGACTTCAAAAAGGTGGAGGTTATCAATTCGATCGGTATTTTTTTTTATGTATGTACACCGATTGCTCTGAGATTTATGATCCGATTTACGTAATTCTTCTTTTGTTTGATGCAAAATAGATGCCATTTAGTCCCATAAAAATGTTATACAGTTTGGCTGAGTAGTTTTCATTTTATGAACATTTTTTATGAAAATGTTCGTCTATCTGGATGACATAATTGTTTTTTGTGTACGGCTTTAATTTGAGTTTTCATTCAGTTTGATTTTATATTATTATTAACTGGCACTAAAACGTAAAAAATAAAAAAAAACTACGTTTAAAAAAGCCGACTTCAAAAACTGAAAGGTATCAAATAACTAAAAATATAATTTAATACACCTCTTATGCAAACCTTTACCTTTAATATTAATAAAATACTATAATTTGTATGTGCTACATATTGATAGCTTTGAAGTCGGTGCCAAGCCAAATGTAATAAAGGTACCTACACTCGCCACGCGTGACTTTGATTGGGATAGCTTCTTCTAGAAAAAACAATCCACGCGAACAGGCACGCGTGGCCAGACAACCTTAATAATTACAGTAAGTAAGCTGTTTATAATATTAAGCTTTATTTTGTTTAGGGCTTGGCACTGACTTAAAACCTATCAATAGGTAGCACATATAAATAATAGTATTTTATTAATATTAAAGGTAAAGGTTTGCATAAGAGGTGTATTAAATTATATTTTTTGTTATTTCATACTTTTCAGTTTATGAAGTCGGTTTTTTTAAACGTAGTTTATTTTTTATTTTTAACTATAACATTTATTTAAACGTGCTTACAGCTGTCACAGTCTATATATATATATTATATATATATTAGGTATGGTAGGTAGGTATTCATTTTCTAATGTTTACCTATTAATTTGAACAATTGAAAAAGATACAAGCTATTTCATCTCATTAGATTATTTCACTTTCCTTCCAGATCCTAATAATAATGAATATTGCTTTAAATGATGTAATTTTTTTGTGTATCTGTCTTAGTTACCAAAGCACTTTTTTTACTCTCAAACTCATTAAATTGTGTAGCTACTGTAGGTACTTTTATCTACACCCATGCTTTAAATCCTCTATTAAAGATTCTGAAACAGTTAGTTTATTACCAACATTAAAACACCCAATTTTGTAATAACCATTACATCATCCAAACGAGTGTTGTAATGTTGTACTGAATTTCATAACAACACTCCTTGGTTTTTTTTTTCAATCCCTTCATGCGCAGAGAGTATCAACAAACAGCCACATTCTTATTGCTCGATGCGTGGTATCTGTATGAATTTCAAAAAAAGAACATTTTCGTTTACGCGCGTTCCACACTACCAGAACCTGGCGCGTCGTAAAAAAAAAGTAGGTTATTCGAAACCCCACCATTTTTCTTGACAAAATGAGCGATTGAAGTTTTAACAGCACACCGCCGGATATTTTAAACGCTGCAAAAGAACATAATATTCAAGTCAAATTTAATAATTGCACAATACAAAATGTAAATTACTACTAAAATAAATAATTAAATATTTCATTAACACTAAGTTTATTTGTATAAAATCAGTAATGGATGATATTGAGTTACTACTAGGACTGGCTGTTTTAATGTTAGCAGTAAGCTAACTGTTTCAGAATCTTTTAAAGGATTCATATTCTGGGTGTAGATAAAGTCTTGTATGCAACTGTTGATAATTAGGTATTAAAACACTCATGTGATACTATTATCACCCACATTCGTGTTTTAATACCCCTTATTACACAACAGTTGCATAAATAACTAATACTGTGGCTTAAAATATAGCAAAGCGCAGTCAATTTTATTTCAAACCATTTAGCGTTATTACGCTCTGTGTACTGGCTTACAGCAACCCGATATTGATGAGATTTTTGTAAATAAAACTTCTTAAAGCGCGACTTGAGTGTAACTCAGATCTTTTTCGTAGTAACGCCCTGTTTCCTGTTTTTTTCAAAAATAATTTAAAAAATTTGACGGTTGTGATATTATTCTTTAATGTTCAATAACAATGTTATATTAGCATGTGCTAATCTAACCTTCAATTTTCATAACTCAAAATTGTTAAAGGTTCTGCATTAGAAATTTGCATCCTTAATTAAGGGTTGAGGGGTGGAGGAGGGGGAAGGGTAGTAGGGAAGGATATACAATCCCCCTTCAACTTCCAAAGCGCGGATAGGTGTAGTTTTATTTTTATTTTATTTTTTTAAAGTTGAGGTTATGTTTCGTTACTTTTGAAAAGGGTGTGCCAGTTGTTTGCGGATTGCCTTTGAACGATGATCAAAATACAACAAATCTTTGAGACTTTTATTAACAAATTTATTATATTTATGAATATTTTTCATAACTTTTATTAGTTCCAAGAAAGTCATATCAAAGTGTTGAAAAAAGTTTCCTTTCACTATCACTACACTACTGTATACAAATATACTAAAATTTTCATGCCATTTATATTCAAATATTTAATAAACTTCGCGATACTATTGAAATGTTGAACACTGGCGACCAATAGGAGCCTTCACACTGTTAGTACGATGATTACGTACAAAAATGGCTCAGGTTTTATACATATAAATTTATATAAGTAATGGAATTATAAAAGCAATTTGGAATTTATCGAGTGACGAATATTCCAGTGGAAAGATATAGCGCATTGATGTTCAAAAAAAGAAGACGAAAATGAAGAAAAACTTTCTTGGTGCGTAATAGCTCTTAGGCTGCATTTAGTGCTCGACCGACGGTGAGCTCTGAGCGTCGGCCGAGACGCTGACCGCTGACCATGTTGCGTTTAGTGCTCAGCTCACAGCAAACTTGATTGCGCGTGTACAATTGCGAAGAAAATTGAATCCATTAATATGTGCGTACTATTTCCGCAAACGATTACGGAAAAAAAGACGAAGAAGATATCATGTTTATCCAATTATTATAGAGCGTGAAATTAAGGGAGAAATATAATATATTCGAACATGCCAGAAAACGAATTATTACAAGGGTACGGTCAGTCGCTCGGACAGCGTATCACTGAACGTACTCTGGTACTGATACTAATATCGAAATCGCATTTTTATTTTAAAACTCGTATCCCTGACAATATCGCGTACATATTACATATCGCTAGTACATGTAGTACATATCGCTATCTATAAAACGATGCATAAAAGGGACAAACATTGGACAACGGCCATGTTGTAGGTACGGCTGCTGCAACAGGTCGACTTGGTAGGTACCTACTGAAAATCAATGTTGGAATAATTGGGGTTTTCCTAATCTCAATTGCAAAAATGCTGAGTGGGTGTCCTTTTCATGGCACCATATTTTTTATTTGTTAATTTTAGTTTATTTATATTATGTTAAGTAATTTGTCATGAATAAATGCTTACAAATGATTGCGGAACTGAAGTGGCAGATGGCCGGTGGGGCAGAAAATTCCTCGAATGGCGACCACGTACTGGAAGACGCAGTGTTGGTCGGCCTCCCGCAAGATGGACCGACGATCTGGTCAAGATCGCCGGAAAATGTTGGATGAGGGCAGCGCAGGACCGATTGTCGTGGAGACCTTTAAGGGAGGCTCTTTTTCCAGCAGTAGACGTCTACCGGCTGATCATGATAATGAAATGCTCACATTACTTTACTTTACAAAACTAAAGAAATACTATGAATTTTAGCTTCCTTTTAAAAGGGGCATAGATTCTATCATTCATATATTTTATGAGTTGAGATAAACTAATCACAGTAAATTTATTCGACCAAAGATTATAATCCCGATAAGATAATAAATTCATTAAACATAAAAGGCGACCAAGACATAAAGTACGCGGCTATATTCAGAATGAATATAATGGCTGTTAAAGGGATCTCTCCGAGCACATATTTTACATGTTTATGATTTAGTCAGCTTCTGTGTTTATATTAAAACTGAGATTAATGAAGTGTTAGCGGTCTGCAGCCCTTCTTGCTATAAATCTTAATTTTTTGTGGATTTTTCATAGTTTTATTTTCATTCACGTTATGGGCAAGGGGAATGTTAAACTTTTGAAATATATTTCCTTGTCAGAACTGTTCTTTAATTAAATATTCAGATACAGTAACCAATGGTAAAAAATATATAAACGTTCTAGCTGTTTCCCGCGACGTCGTTTGCGTGGACACTATAAGAAGCAAAAATACTGTCTGCATCATTATAATAATATAAATAACCTATATTTTGTTGTCCTGACATCTTGTGCAATACATGCTTTTCTCTGACATACACACAGGCAATCAAATGAACAGACGACTTTTTTGGCTTAGATAATGTTTGTGGAATACACAGAATGTATTCTTTTAAAAATATTTAGTATATAATTTTTACTATTTGATTTTATTATATATTTACGGCCCGGATAAAATCCGTTCTTGACTGACCTATACTCGACGAAAGGAATATTCCTACAAAATTTCAAGTCTTTGGGGCCTAGGATTTCAATGTGGAAATTTCATAATAACATAATATAATATGACACACTCATATACAAATTATCTTGCCCAAGATTATGCTTAGTCTGTGCTTTGGGTTCAAAGACAACGATATTTGTGTTAAACTAATTTAATTTGTATATTTAATTAAAAAGAGCGCAAACAAGAATGCTGGGAGAGTTTTTTGCGCCGCCTCTTCTCTCTCAGAGCGCGATTTGTTTCCGGAGCAGAAGTAATTTTGAGCAAATAAATGCCTTTTTTGCTTTTTTTTATATTTAAATGTTACGGCGCTTATTCCACATGACTTTTACGACTTGTCTAGCAAAATCACAGTTCCGGCCACATATGGAGTATTGCTGTCATCTCTGGTCTGGCGCACCCCAGTATCAGCTCGAACCATTTGACCACGTGCAACGCAGAGCTGCTCGAATTTTTGGCGACCCAGTGCTCTGTGTACGAACACATGGCGTTGCGTAGAGACGTCGCTTCATTGTGTGTCTTCTACCGCATTTATCAGGGGGCGAAGAGCTGTTTCACCTGATTCCTGCCACCGAATCCCACTTTTGCATGACACGCCACAAATTAGGAAATCATCCCCAACGCCTGGATGTGTTGCGGTCCTTCACAGTTCGATTTCCAAGGAGCTTTCTTCCATGTAACACTCCTGTGATTCCTCTGGTTTTTCAAGAGAATGTGGGTGGCGGTGATCACTTGACACCAGGTGACCCGTACACTCGTTTGTCCTCCTTTTCCATAGAAAAAAATCTGTTACAGTCACAATAGATTCACTTTCCTTTTCTATTTTGCTGTATCTCCGTTAAAGATGTTCTTCTACGCTTTGTCTACACGCTTATAATATAATATTGACACACTTTTTACACAAATTATCTTGCCCCAAGTTAAGAATATATAGCCTGTGTTATGGGTTACAAGACAATGATTTATTTAATACAATATACTTACTTAAACATACATAAATTCCTATAAACAAACACATAAACATACATAAATACATTTAAACATCCATGACTCGGAAACAAACATCCATATTCATCATATAAATGCGTGCACCTACCGGGACTTGAACCCGGGACCTCTAGCTTAGTAGGTAGGATCGCTAACCACTCGGCTATACAGGCTATATATATATTGTAAGTCGTTGTATTAAGCAATCTCACATTTCATGTATCTCCATATATCATAATTCACATCTGCATGTATATCACGTATTATGTTAGTTCTGTAAACTTTTCACGTGCTTTACCCATGTCCCTATATGTAGCTTTATTCCTGTTATAATATTGTCGGATGTGGAGTCTTATATGAGTGATGTTTGCTCTGTTTTAGGCGGGCGTGACGTCACCCGAACTGAAACAACGGAAACGATTAACGTTGACGTATTGACAAACAGTTCATACGGAAACAGTTCTCCGTAAAATAAGAGTAAAGGTTTTCATACCAAGAAATTAATATCGAATAGCTCTATGAGGTATTTATAACCTCTTAGGAAACCATTTTTTATACAAATACAGAGTGGTTTTTTGAAAAGAGCGGTGATGGTCAAGTCGGTAACAACCATACTTAGAGAAAAGTTGTGAAATGAGTTATGCCCTCGATTTATAAGAAACCAATAACTGCATATTTAGTATATGAAAGGTTCTTGAACGTTCTTTTGACGGAAATCAACCTGAATTATTGTTCAAAAAAAAACAACGGCCTCTGTTGCTGATAAGGATCAAACATTGCAAAGATATATATTACTAAAAATGGGTATATACAGGGTGTAACGGGTACATACAGTGTGTAATTTTTTTGAAAAATCATTCGGGTCGATTTCCGTCAAAAGTTCAGGAAATCAAAAAAACTAAATATGCATTGTTTGATTTCTTATAATTCGAGGGCCTCGTCGAAGAGGAGAGTCTAGTCGTAGTTTCCGACTTGACCATCACCGCCCTTCTCAAAAAAACCACCATGTAGCATTATAAAGAGCCAACAGCTGGCATTCATAGGAGGAGATAACTGTTACATGAACTACTAGTTGACCCTACAGACGTTGTTCTGTACATAATAAATAAAAAACTGGTTTTCTATCAATTTGTCAATAATATATGAATATTAACATAAAGAATTATTTCGTAAAATATGCTCCCTGTTGTTATAAGGAAATTGTTTCACAACAGAACAATTGAAAATTTATGTCTATATTAGATAGGTCTAAGAATCGGCCAACATAACCCTTAATATTTTTGTTGACAATTTTTTTTATTTTTATTTTATTATGATTCAAAATTAAAAAAATATATACAACTTCAAATTTTCACCCGTCTACGATCAACATCTATTTTTGTATCGTGATTTTAATTTTATTCTATTCAATCCACAGATACGCAATAGAGTTGCAAGATGACAATCGAATATAATAATTATTGTAGTACGATAAATTTTATGTACGATATATTTGATAGGTCTGAGAATCAGTTGTAATCTATATTATATACCCCAAAAATTTTAATCATTTATTTTTTTTAAATTACTTTATAGGGCAATACAACGTTTGCTGGGTCAGCTAGTCTTATATATAAAATTCTCGTGTCACAATGTTAGTTACCTTACTCCTCCGAAACGGCTTTACTGATTTTTACCAAATTTTATATGCATATTCAGTAGGTCTGAGAATCGGGTACTATCTATTTTTCATACCCCTAAGTGATAAGGGTTGTTCACTCATAACATTGATTTTTTTTAGTTTTTGGACAAACATTTTTGTTTTTATTTTATTATGATTCAGCATTGAAAAATACTTAAAATTTTCGCTCTTCTACGATCGCTAAATCGAATCGAAAATAGTTCTACTATTTTTGTATTGCTATTTTTACATTATTCTGTTCCATTCACTAATTCGCTACAGGGTTGCAAGGTAGCAATCGAATACAATAATTGTAGTACGATATATTTGGTACGTCTGAGAATCGGTTGCATCTATTTTTTATACCTTTTTGTTATTGAATTTTTTTTAATTACTTTATATGGCAATACAACGTTTGATGGGTTAGCTAGTATCTTCTATAAAAGTCTGAATAAAAAATTAACATTTTATCTAACCAATATTTCAACAAATGTTAATCCTAAGTATTGGCAAAATAGATAAGTCTTTGTATTGTGTACTACTCCATTATCCTTGCTGAATAATTATGATGTATCGATCGAGCTTGTTGAGAGCACATTAACCACCATTATGTATTCATAAGTTTCTTAAAGTTCGTACCGTAAACAAACATTAACGGTTGGTGTTTGTAGAAACTTTATTATATTAACAGCAAGGTGTGAACGTAATTCATCAGATATCCTGGCATGGTTCGAGTACACCTGTGTTCTTAGGTACTCGCTATATGGCATATCTGTTATTATTATCTTTAAAAAATTTAGTAAGTTTGTCTTTGTTGCCATTATAAAGTTCAATATTTTACAACAGATTAAACAAAAGCTTAGATATATACCCACTAAAGAAGAAATTCAAAGTGAACTTGACAATAATTTTGTCAAGTTCACTTTGAATTTAAGGATTTAAGGATAAAATAGAGAATTTCTTAGATGTATCACACTCATCACTCACTCTCACACCAAACAAAACCAGAAACATGCAATTAACTTTAAAATTCAAATTCAAATTATTATGTAGATTATCTATTACAAAAATTATAGTAGCTAAGAGAATTTGAACCTGCTATGTCATATTTATAAGTTATATTTATTCGTTTTAATGTCTTTTAAAATATTGTCACTGTGTTCATTTAATTTATAGCATAAGTTGTGAGTTGTGACGTATTATTAAGAAAGAGTGGTTGAGTGGAGCAAGAAAAATAACCTACTCTTCAACGTAAGCAAGTGCTCGGTCCTGACATTTAGTCGTGCGCGCGCGCCCTGTCAGTACTGTGTTGGTTGCGTGCCACTGAAACGCGTCGCAGAGGTAAAAGATCTTGGAGTACAATTCACTGCTAATCTCACATTCCGAAAACATATAACCGAAATATACAATAAGGCGTACCGTAACCTAGGCTTTATATTGAGGCAATCAAACGGTTTCACTAACCTCAATGCCGTGCGTGCCCTATATGAAGCTCTGGTGAAGAGTCACTTAGAGCATGATTCGGTTATATGGGCACCGAATGAAATTAAATATAAGCAGATGATAGAAAAAATTCAAAATAGATTTGCAAGGTACTTATATTTGAAGTTGTATGGGGTGTATCCTGGCTATCCGTTGCTGTATCCAACTTTGTTCGATACAGCAACGGCTGGGTATGGTGGGATACAGCAAATTGGAAACAAGAAGAGAAGTTGCGCATGCCAAGTACCTTCTCACGGTATTGCGGGGTAAGAAGGACGACCCAGCCACCCTTGAACAGCTTCGACTATACGTGCCGGACAACAGAGCACGCGGACACAAGACTGACGACACGCGCGCGCACCAACCTACTGCGCGACGCGCCCTACACTCGAGCGCTGCGCACTCTTAATGCCGTATCAGAACGTGTCGATCTCTTCACATGTACTCTAAGTTCACAAAGGCGGCCTCTTGTATTATAGAAATTATTTAAATGTTAAGACAAAATTTTTTATCATATGTTTATTACAATTTAGTTCTTTCGATTGTATTTCAACTGGTTTTGACATTTGACATTGTGTGACTAGCACCTATAATCTATATGACTAAGCTTTTAAATTGTATCTATTAACTTGACATATTATATATAATTATTTTTATGGACAACTACACTAGCGCATTAGGATCACCCTGTAATGTTAGTGTAAAATGAAATTCTAATAAATAAATAAATTAAGTGTTATTAGCATTAGTTGTTAACCTTTGAGGTTTCTTTAGATGCTAAGTTGACCTAGTTTTATATCGGTATATGTAAAAAAATATATTTTTATTCGAAATAGGATGTGCTATCACTTATTAAAAGTCAAAAACTACCATCCATGCCGAAAAGTATACTTCAGACCTGAAAAGAACTGGCGCAACAAACTCAGTGGGCTTCTTTTTTATCATTAAAAATTACAATGTAAAATCGTACAATAAATTTTATTATTAAATAGCCTGAGGCCGGTCGCTTCATTCCTAATCTGTATCATTGAGAAAGTCATTTATGTTATAGTAACCTTTACCACACAAACGTTTTTTAACAATTCTTTTGAATATCGTATAAGATTTGAATTTTTTCTGGGATCGTATTGTAAAAGCCTATATACCACAAAAGAATTTGTTTTGTATTTTTTAGTATCAGTTATTCAAGTTTAGTGCAAATCCCAGCGCACCTAATTAAGTTTTCACTTCGAAATTAGCTTGAAATATTGCATGAAAGCGTACCGATATTATAAAAATTTATAAAACATATTGTATGTTCTTTATTTTGTGCGGTTGCACTGACCTTACATACTATGAATCAAAAAACTAATAAATAAACCTTAACAACATTATATTATTTATACGTCTAGAGAGAGTCTCTTGCTGTTAGACAACGGAAAATTCACCAGTGGGAGGCTCCTTTGCACAGGATGCCGGCTAGATTATGGGTACTGTGTTTCGGTCTGAAGGGCGCCATAGCTAGTGAAATGACTGGGCAAATGAGACTTTACATCTTATGTCTCAAGGGGACTAGGGGCACTGTATTGTTATGGGCAGGGCGTATCAATTACCATCAGCTGAACGTCCTGCATGTCTCGTCTCTTGTTTACATTAAAAACAGGCCAAGAATATTACTTTAGTGTGCGTGATAAGCTACGTATTACACTCGCGCTTTTAATGACACTTGGTGTTAGTGTGCGTGAATTGCTCTAAATAGAGGTTAGTTCTAAACCTAATTTTATTCTCTATTCTTCGTATAAATGATCGAATATAACAACCTGTGCTTTGAAATATGCGTCGCAAACAAACTAAATAAGATAAGATGTAAGTTTACTTAATAGCTACTTGATACAATATGGTCATAAATATCATAGAGGCATGATTATGTATCAAATAGATACAGATGGTGTGCTCTATATATTTTCTGTTGGTTCAAATAGCGTTTACGATGGGCGAGCTTCTGTCCGCAATTTGAGAGTAATGGGCAATAACTTACAGTTATGTTTGTATTCACATTATAATAACTTTTAGGAATTCAACGCTGCCATAACTTATATCGCATTATTATTTAACATTGTATATTAAATTTGACATGGTGAACAATAATTTAATTACTCTCCAAAGATGTATTTGAATTTATTAAGGGACTAGGTTATGAATATTTTAAAGCAATATCAATGACAGTACAACCTTGTATATATTACTAAAAAGATGTCAAAAAATAATGTGGGAGAGTTACTTGTGCCACTTTTTCTCTCTCAGAGCGCCGTTTGTTAAAACGGTGGTAGTGTTAAAAATTCTAAAGGAAGCAATTTTGCGAAAAATAAATGCCTTTTTATATGAAAATTCGAAAATAAACAAAGTAATTTTTTTAGACTTCTCTACTTCATGCCATTTACAATGTCGTGTACATATTATATTATCAGATAAATAGTTTCAAAATTCTATTAGTGGTCCAGATAATTTCAATTCATATCAGAATCACTTTATATATTTACCTTTATGAAGGTCCAGGAAATGACACTTGTGAATATAACTAAAATATGTTCCTTATTGAATTTAACGTCACTTAGTAAAGGGTTGAGCTAATGTGAAGAAGTAGGAAGGTACTCATTGCCATTCTTTTAAAACGATAGTACCGTTATTGGTTCAAAAAATACAATTTATAGACAGACTCTAAAATGTTCCAGCTATTTTGTATTTTTCTATCTGAAACCGCTAATCACAAACATCAACATATTATTACAATTTGGTTAAGCATTCATTCAAGGACTCGACCGGAACCAATCTCACTAAAGCAGCTATAACAGTAAATCTAAGGCGTCGCGTCGGTTGTTTACTTAACCAAATCTGACATTTAATTTATATTTAGTAAGATTCTAAAGTGACAGGGCGAACGGCTGTCGTCATATTAACACGGGCGACAGCTGGTCAAAGCCGGAAGCTCCAGAAATAAACCTCAACCGTACTTCACAGGTGCCACTTTGAAACATGTATCACCCTTCCAGTAATTAACGCGAGACTTATCGTGGGAGTGAACAACCGTAAAGAGCACGAATTCTAAACCGCTTCTAATATTAGATAAATTTGTTCGTTGAGTTTGAGTGCATCAAACTTTTCTCGGAAACTCCGTTCAACTTCTAACGTGCACAGCAAGTTAAACAAACAGGATATATTCGTTATTTATTTACTATCGTAACGTAAGAGTATCGGTACTTCAAAGGATCATATGTGATACTTAGATATTATAATAATCCCTACTTATATTGTTAATGTAAATGTTAGTTAGTTTCTTACGCTTTCACGCATAAACCACCGAAACGATTTTAATAAAATTTAGTACAGAGATAGACTTGAGCTTGATAAACGACATAAGCTACCTTTTATTGCAAAAAAATGAAGGGGTTTAAATAGGGGATGGCAGTTTGTATGGAAAGTCGTAACTATCGAAGATAAAACTATGAAAATTTTCCAATAAGGCACTTGATAAGAGCATTTTTGAAACTTTGACCTACATAGGGATGAAATAGGAGATTAAAGTTCGCAGGGAAACACTATTTAAGAGACTGCTAGCAGCGGAAAGAGCAGTTTGTATTATATTATGTTATTATTGAATTGTTTGTTTGTGTATTATTTGAAAAGTATCTCAAATATTAAAAAATTAATGCCCAAAGTAAGTATTCAATGCGGACGAAGTCGCGGTGAAACTAGTATCTTACTACTAATCATAGCCTGTACAATGGGCAACACAACGATATATTTAATACAATATACTTACTTAAGCATACATAAATACTTAAAAACATCCATGACTCGGAAATATAAATTCTTTTTTATCATAAATGTTTGCATCTACCGTGATTCGTACCCGTGACCTCTAGATAAGTAGGAAGGGTCTCTATCCACTGGGCTATAAGGGTAAACTAAATATGTGTAAATATACTAAATTTTTGAATGCAGCAATGAACGTAAGTACTTTGCAATTTGATTACAGATAGTGTTCCGTTACTCATGTCATGGATTCCGTTATTAGAACCTAACCAAACTCTCACCAAACTATCTTTGAAGTATATGCTTTCCAATAAAAAAAGAATCATCGAAATCGGTTGGCGAGATATCGAGTTATCCGTAAATTTATTATCCACTTTGCTATGCGTATGTATAGCAAAATTTAAGACTTTTATGGTTTTCTCATGGATTTCACTGTCAGATCTACACCAAATTACAATGGGACCATTCGGGAAGCACCAGCTTTCAAATAAAAAAAGTATTATCAAAATCGGTGCACACAGTAGAATGTTAGTAGTTTGAGGTAACAAACATAAAAAAAAATGACGATTTGAAAACCTCCTCCTTTTTTGAAGTCGGTTTAAAAGAAAACGTAACTTTTTATGGTCTTCCATTTATTGAAGATACAATCGTATTTAAAAATATTATCATAAAATACTTATTTATATTTTAAATTTCCCATGGGTTCGATTCTTTGTTGACGAAGGCAGCTCTTAAAAAAATTCAAATGCAGCATTTTTAAATGAAGTAATATTTTCTTAGTGGATTGTTCTGTCCTTAAAATTAAAAAATATACATATTACTAGCTGCCCCGACAGACGTTGTTCTGTAGATAATAATAAAATAAAAAGAAATTGCCAATAATATTTCAAACATCACGAATTATTTCGTAAAAATGCTCCCTGGTGTTTTAATGAAATTGTTTCACAGCGGAACTGTCAAACCGTGCGTCACTAAATTCTCTCATAGAAAATATGTCCATATAAAACAAATATTGAAAATAACAATAATTATGGGTCCCAAATCGAAATAAAAACTATCCTATCTCTCAAGTTGGACCAAATTGCACTCCATGAAGTAATCCCCATTAAAATCCGTTCATTAGTTGAGGAGTCCATCGCGGACAAACAGCGTGTCACGTAATTTATATATATTAAGATTTAATCTGATATCATCAATACATACAAATTTAATTGTAATATCAGTTAACAATATCAAAATAACACTTTTAAAATAAATACATACACGGTATTAAAGATAAATAAATCATTTATGTTGAAACAGGAGTGGTTTGCAGCGATTCGATAAAGTGCTTCTATGCAAACATTATTCCACAACAAACTATCTCTCAAACTACCTATGCTCATGAAGTCGCCTGGGGCTAAATTGAACGAGATTTCATATACGGGTGAATTTATATTGGTAGTCGAACTTGAGGCAATGTTACTGTATTGCATATCAAGTATGTTCCTCATTTATTTATATTATTATTCCTTAAATTAGATGTTGCCGAAAGCAATACTAGGGTTATAGAGGTCTATTTACACTTGGCAATATTTGAACTGATTTCTATGTACAAACTACTCTTTACATCAACTTTTTTAGTTTGGTATCTTCAAAATTATTAAGTTAGTTTATTATAAATAATTGTGATAAGTAATAAGAAATCCGTAGGAGGACCAAAGTCACCGACATAGCCCTAATGATTGCGAAGCTGAAGTGGCAATGGACAGGGCGCATACGAATATAATTTATATTCGCGATCTGCGCGGCAACCGCCGCTGCACGCTATTATGACAATGAGTTCCGTAAAACTCATAGCCAATAAAGTGCTGGCATTCCTTCAACATGCAATTGATAGTATGGTCGAGATCAGTATCATCCAGATCTGTGCATCAAATTTCAAGAGTGAGGAGATCATCAACGCAAAGACGCTCCTGTACGAGGTTTTGATGAAAACCGACCAGATGCCGTCCCGCAGGAGGAATGAAAGGGGAGAGAGAAGTCTTCAGGACATGATAAATCTCCTGAAGGTGAGTGATCCTGAGAACGTACCGTCTTTCGTGGCAAGGAAGTTGAAGAAGTTACCGCCCGTCACCTTCGACCATGTCGATGTCACCAGGTTGCTGAAGGACATCACAAACCTCAAGTCATGCCTGGCAGAAGCAGTGTTGAAATTAGAGGCATCTCAGAACACCATCAGGGACCTGCAAGCTGAAGTTGCGACTTTGCGCAACAATACTGTTGTAAGTAGGTCAATAGAGGCCAATAACATCAACACACGACGTGGGGCTTGCATTGCTTCGCCAGCGAGTTTTGAATCAGCGAAATTCGACTCGACACCGGCCGCTGTGCCCGCACGTGTAAGCGGTAATGTACTTGCCGCCCGTCCCTCACCTGCTCTCCTCTCGGAGGTGACGCCTGCAGTCGTTACGTCAACACCTTAACGTGACTATGCTGCTGCCATCCGCCAGCAACCCAGAAAGCGGACAGTGCTGAGGACAGAAAGTGGAAGCGGACACGCCCACAACGAACCCGTTAGGACAGAACCAGCTCCTGCGTCCCGTAATCCCAGCAACGTATATCTACGTCTCTCAATTTCACCACACCACCAAGGCCTCCGACATTGTTCATTATTTGGTGGAGAAGACAAGGTTCCGGTTGGGAGTCGAAAGCTACCGAACCCGCGCCTCACATCGACGCGAAAATTTGACGTAGATTTAAGTTATATATTATATGTATGTTAGACTATAAGGTATTTATTTTATGGGCTTGTAGCCTGAAATAAAGGAATTTTTATCATATTATTATAACTCGACGGACAGATGGCAATAAAGTACTCGAATACCGACCTAGTACCGAAAGACGTAGTGTTGATAGGCCCCTAATAAGATGACCTGACATAATCTGACCTAACATAATCTGGTCAAGATTGCCGGAATAGGTTGGAAGAGGGCAGGGTAGGACCGATTTTTTTTTATGACAATAGGGGACAAGACGAGCAGGAATCAGCAGCAGATGGCAATTGATACATCCTGCCCATTGCAATTCAGTGCTGCTCAAGATTCTTGAAAATCCCGAATATTCTGGCCAGCAGTACAACTACGCCCGTCACCTTGAGACGTAAGATGTTAAGTCTCATTTGTCCAGTACTTTAACTAGCTACGGCGCCCTTCAGACCAAAACACGATAATGCTTACACATTACTGCTTCACGGCAGCAAGAGGCGCCGTTCTTATACCCATAATCTAGCCGTCATCCCTTGCAAAGGAGCGTCCCAATGCTTATAGATCTCCAAATACAACTGCTTAACAATTTAGTAGATCGGAAATTTAATCAACTAGACATCGAATGTTTGTGATGCAGTAGTAGAATTAGTTGACTCATGTACACTAAGCTTTATGATGCGGTCTACAAGTGTAACATCAAGCATGCACATGCAATGAGAGTGAACACAAATGGTTGTTAATTTATTAACTAGCGGACTGCCCTCACTTGTCCGAGTTCAATGAAAAAGATAAAAATAGTAACAGTGAGTAATCCATTGAAGAACGCCATAAGTTGTCGTGAATATGTTTCGAAGTTGTACTTCTTTTGACGTATTACGGAAAGATTACCAGGGTAAATTATTACGATACTCACGCATACCGGGAGTGATGCAGGACGGATGGGAGGCTCCTTTGCACGGATGCCGACTTGACGTGAAGCAGTAATATGTAAACATTACAGTGTTTCGGTCTGAAAGGCGCCGTAGCTTGTGAAATTACTGGGCAAATGAGACTTAACATCTTACGTCTCAAGGTGACGAGCGTAGTTGTACTGCTGGACAGAATATTCGGGATTTTCAAGAATCTTGAGCAGCACTGATCAAAAAAAAAATACCGACACGCAAATTCGACACCCATAGCTGATCAACAAGAACATTTGTAAAATACTTCAGCTACCAAGCCTCTTGTAACTCATATGTCTACTAAACCACAACCAATGGACGAGAATTAAATAAATTTCAATACATAAATTCAATTTCAAAAATATGAAAAAACATTCTAAAATAACTGTAAATCTCTCTAATTATATATAAATAATTTAATGATATTTAATTAGACGTTATTTAACAAAATTATGCGGTATAACAATATTTTGATTGGTTCTATTTAATACCATCTTTATTACAATATTGTTTTTTCTACAAATGTAAAATAGCACGAGGAATATTTTTTTAAGCATTTTTGTTTTATTACGTCAAAAAAAGATAAATTCTTGCGTGCGTACACACACCCTTTTTTTATTTTTTAGTAAAGCCGTGTCGCGGATTCTTGAAAAACTTCTTAGGTTTTCTTCTTAGATTCTTGAAAGAAAAACTAACTCTTTAACAATGATCTATAATGAAATTACACTTAACCATTGAAAAGAAATGAGTAAAACGTTTAGATTACATTGGAATTAAATAAAGATAATATATTCATAAGATAGTCTATCATCATTACAAACGAAACATTCAATATGCGAATTCATAAAGAATATATCTATGTTATTAGTTATTGCTATGAAAAAGGGTGTTTGTTAGAAACTTTATAAAAGAAGAGTTCTAATTTAATTATAATAATATTGTTATAAATTCATAAAAAATTAAAACAATATTTATGAACGACTCGCGGGTCTCGAACCTCGACCTCGTGCTTGCTTCCGTGCTTTATCACTCTAAAACATAACAAATTGTTTCAATTTACAAGAGCGACATCTCAAGTCAATTTCCTAATATGCAAATATAGAGGTTGATCAGGTTATCAACTGTAAATTAGATCCTGTAGATGAAGCCGCAGCCTGAGTGTTGAACAAAGCATAAAAGATTTATCAACTCGAACGGCTGGCTCAGTTCAGTGAGAGGGTTCAAGTCCTGTATCGTACATAAACTTTGTTTTCAGATTTTATTTGTGTAATTAATCCCAGAAGTGAGGGTTATCACTTTAAAATATAACAAATTGTTTAGATTGTTATACGTCACAAATTCATTGAGAAAACATTGGAGCAGTAAGCGTAGTAAAAATGTAAGTCAAGTAAAAGGTTGCTTTAGAAAAAATACAATTTTATTAAAGCGCGGAAGTGGTCAGATAATTTCAAAAAGTATCAAGATTTAAGCACCTCGTACAGTTACAAGCAATGAATGTGTGCAATCTCCTGGAGTAATAAAATCAACCTTCGCTTTATGAAATCACCCCTGAGGGTAAATTTAGCGGCAAACACGTGTAAAGAAATTTATGTCTGCAGTCGGGACTTGGAAAAGATGTGACCGCAAAGCTTTAATATAGTCATCCCTACAAAGTCTTATTAAAGCACTAAATTCGTAGGTAAAGTTGTGATATGGCATTGTTTGTACTAAACAGGTTTTTGAAACAGATCAAGTAAAATGTACTACAAGCTGAGATAGTTTATACGTCTAGATAGAATCTCTTGCTGTTACGACCGTTCCCAATATATTATCTACTGTCAATAATCTGAAGCTGTCCCAATATACCCGATATTTCATTCTTATCGCTATATATTGAGACGCGTGAATTGCAATTTCCATACAAACTTCTATCGCTGGTAAGCTATACGTTCCCCCATTGACAGACAGCGTGTACGGATAAGGTGGTTATCGTCGATATGTTTATTGGAACAGAAAAGTCAATGATAGTTTTTATCTCAAGTAGACCACAACCGGAGATAAACTGAATATTGGGAACGGCCGTTAGACAATAGATAAAAACAGGCCAGGTTTGATACTTTAGTGTGCGTGACAAGCTACGTATTGCACTTGCGATTTGTATAACACTGTCTCAGTTGCGTGCATTGCTCAAAATAGAGGTTAATTCTAAACTCAATTTATTCGATGTTTTCACAGCTGTCATAGTCTATCTACACGTACAAATTATCTAAGGCTACAAGTTTGAATTATTTTGCTTCGTAGTCAAAATATTAATTGGATTATAAATAATTATTAGTATCTACTAGCTAGCTAGCTTTTACACTAATAAATATTACTTCATAAAAGGAAAACCATATAATCCTGTCTTTTCTTATATGTATCGAAAAATAGTTTTTGTGGATAGGTGAAAAATAAAGGCATAAAGAGGCATTTATTTTCTCAAAATTGATTCCTTCAGCAATCTTTTTGGCGTCATTTCTAATAAACTAGACCATACTACCACTTCGAAAACAAATGGCGCTCCGAAAGAGAAGAATCGGCGCAAGAAACTCTCCCAGCATTTTTTTTGCGTTCTTTTTAATCAAATATTCAATATTGTAATGTCATTACTATTGCTATAAATAAACATAATCTAGTCCCAGGCTGTCGGATCACTTAGATATTCAGATGTGGATTTACGTCAGAATCCTTTTTGTAATAAAACATTTAAATTAATTTATAGATAATGCTTGTTTTTTAATAAAACAATCAAATTTATTTATAGATAATGCCTGAACAGTGGCTGGAACTTTTTTTATAAAAGTGTATACATTTAATCTTAAATACATCCAAATATTTATTCAGCTGTTCTAAAAATTTCATATATTACAAACCGTCAGTTAGTTTCTCGGTATAAATTGTGTTGATTTATGTACGCGCCACCCAGGTCGCTCCACAGAAATAGATGGCTCCACAAAAACACTAATAATTCTGTTCATATATGTAGTATTTTGAATTACTATTATTAATGTTATGACTGTAAATATTCTTCTTGATATTACATACAGTTACAAAATATACTATGTAATGTTTGCTTTTTGTTGAGGTTTTGCAATAATAGCCAGGCAGGCGGGTTGGCGATCGCAACTGGGCTGATACTCTCTTGGAGGGATGCCCATCCTCCGCTCTTTGTAAACCTTAGTCATAGTCCTTCAGAGATTGCCTCGAGTATGTTTATTGGCCGTAGTTCCCGCACTTTCTGCACACACACGGCGCCTATTTCTGCCGTGAAGCAGTAATGTGTTAAGATTACTGTGTTTCGGTCAAATGGGCGTCGCAGCTAGTGAAATTACTGGGCAAATGAGACTTTACATCTTATGTCTTAAGGTGACGAGTTCAGAATTTTTGGGTTTTTCAAGAATACTGAACGGCACTGCATTGTAATGGGCACGGCGTATCAATTACCATCAGCTGAATGTACTGCTCGTCTCGTCCCTTATTTTCATAAAAAAAAACTTTGCGACTACGCCTGCTGTATTTATTTGGAGCGCAGCGGAGACCAATCCTTTATCTAAGGTACTAAAGTAATTTATAATAATTATTATCTCTCTGTCCAAAGTCATCGGCATAGCCCAGATGGTTGCGAAACCGAAGTGGTAGTTGGCAGGGAACTAAGCTCGACGGACGGATGGTCCTTGGAGCAGAAAAGTCCTGGAATTGCAACCTTGTACCGGAAGGCTTAGTGTTAGTAAGCCCCCCACAAGACGGACCGATGATCTGGTCAAGATCGCCAAAATAGGTTGGATGAGGGCAGCGCAGGACCGATCATCTGGATATCTTTGGGGAAGTCGTCTTCGATGACGTAATATCATCACGGTTTCTGTTATTGCCTTATTTTGGCAATCGAGACGTTTCTGATTCTATAATCATTGTTTATGGGAATTTTAATGAAGAACGTAACAACCTATATATTATTCAATTATAAAACAGCGTCAAACTTAAAGACCTAATAAAAATACTTTTAGGTTTGTAACTACCTACTTTGGCCAAAAATATGGTTAAAATTTTTTTTTTCTTTTTTTTGTTCTTCGAATTTTAATTTGGAATACGTTTATTAATATATCCTGAGGATGCCTCGTATAGAGGCGAGACACGTGTAGAATTGCTTGAAAACAATTATTTTTGGAATAAACACTCAAGATAACTCAAAACTTTTGGATGCAAACAAACAAAAATATTTTTATTTTGTAGGTAACTTGCATTTCAATTGAAATATGTAAATTTTTTTTTCTTACAGCTCGTTCGGAAGGCAGATTTCCTTAGAGAAGAACCAGCAAATAATTTCAATTACAATATATGTAAAGTGATGCAACAAAATACACAAACGTCAATTAAATGCCTTAAGTAAAAACATAGTTATAGTTATTGAGTACTTTCTTAAAGTACATTACAGTAGAAGCATCAATCCACACATACCGTAAATTAAATGAAGGTATTATGCGAGCATTTAATTAGGTATTATATATAAAAAAAATGTATAATAACTTTGATTTAAAAAAAATAGAAAAAATAAATAACATAGGTACATCAGATTTCCCGGTGAGAGGATCATCAGGCCACCACAAGCAGCACCCGTTCACGAGCATGACGCATGGACCAGCCATCGCCTCCCTCGAGCATATTTTAGGGAAGGGAACGACCCGCCCCACGTCGCCGCCACAAGCAATGGCATTAAGCGAGCATGACGATGCCTGTCACGAGAACTCTACCAAAATACAAAAGATGTGATAATTATGGATTTACTCGAGAAAGCTTATCTTTCTAGAAACTAGGGAAAGAGAAGTGAAAAATCTTTGCTTCCATCGAAGCAATTTTAACTTCGTTACAATTATTATCTACTGTAAAATAAAAATGTGAAATATCTAAACTGAAAGTAACATACACAGAGCAGACTAGTGTGAAGCAAAGTGAGTGACGTGTATTGAAATCGGTATTCATGGTGCTGAGGAAAATAGCTTTTGAAAGACCATGTGACGTCATAATACATTCACCGGCGCCGGCTTAAATCGATCTTGTTAAAGTCAACCTTGACTTACATTGAAACTATAATTATAATATTAAACTAAACTTAGATTATGGATTGGTCTCCACTGCGCTCCAACTAGATACCGCACTACTTAAGAATAAAAGCTTTTTTATCACAGAAACTATTAGAAGCTTGTGTGCGTGGCATATTGACACTCAATGGCATCTTTCACATTTTGTAACAAACGCATCGTGTTATTTTAAACGGAATTTGAAAAAATACAAAATACTCTCTTTTTTTTATATGAGAGGGGGCAAACGGGCAAGAGGCTCACGGGATGGGGAGAGGTGAGGCAACC
This sequence comes from Leptidea sinapis, assembly GCF_905404315.1. Taxonomy (NCBI): domain Eukaryota; kingdom Metazoa; phylum Arthropoda; class Insecta; order Lepidoptera; family Pieridae; genus Leptidea; species Leptidea sinapis. The sequence goes on from NC_066265.1 coordinate 27,640,780, forward strand.
GCCCATTGACATCCGCAACAACAGGTGTGTCAAGAAATGCGTTGCCGGCCTTTAAGGTGGGAGTATGCTTTTTCTTGAAGGTCCCTAAGTCGTATCTGTTCGGGAAGACCGCTGCCGGTAGTTGATTCCACAAAGTGGCTGTGCGAGGCAAGAAATTTCGAACAAAACGCGCGGTTGTGGAATGCCAGACGTCTACGTGATGCGGATGGTACTTTGCACGAAATGTCCGGTGGTTAGAGGAGTTTTCTCGAATCGAGGGGATACGACAAAGGGAGACTTTTTAGTGGTGAACGCACAGACTTGTGTCTTCTTGGGGTTGAATTGAACTAAATTTTGTCAGCCCCATTCTGAGACTTTGCAAAGCATAGTCTCTATTTCAGACACAAGTTTGTTCCGGTGCTCGTCGACGCTATCCCGGGACATGTTGGCACGGCCGGTGTAGGAAGCATACCCTGTGCTGTCGTCTGCATAGCAATGAGTATTGCTGATTTGCAGCATATCATTGATATGTAGAAGAAACAGCGTAGGGGATAGCACACAGCCTTGCGGGACACCAGCGTTAATGGGTTTTAAGTCGGAGCATGCACCGTTGATAACAACCTTGATGCTCCGATCAGCAAAAAGCTGGTGACCTATTTGCACAACTTCTCGGGAAGCCCATAGGATGGCAGTTTCGCTATAAGCGCTTTATGCCACACCCGATGGAAGGCCATCGCTATGTCCAAACTCACCGCCAACGCCTCTCCCTTTGACTCAACCGCTTGCGCCCATTAATGGGTGAGGTATGCAAGAAGATCACCAGCTTAGCGACCCTGACGGAAACCGTACTGGCGGTCGCTGATCAGCTGGTGCCCCTCTAGGTAGCCTTAAGCACGGTGCCATGCCTGATTTTTACCTACGGCGTGTATGACTCGCACCGCGGAATATGCGGTGGTGGTGCACCTTGGTCATCCAGAGTCGAGTTGGACGCGAAGAGGGAGCCCAGGAGATCAGCTTTCTCTTTCGCGTCATGGGCCAGCGAGTTATCATCCCTGTGCAGTGGCGGAATGGCTGAGAAGGTTCCTTGGACAGCCTTGGCGAACGACCAGTCTCTCGCCAATTCTGCCAATGTGCTTCGACTTCGCGTCAGCAATAACTCTTTTGAAGCACCCGGAGGCATGATTGAAGTGTTTTTTAAGTTTTCTGGAATTTACGTCCTTAGATACCACCGCATTGACCCAAGCCTGATAGCACTCCTGCTTTCGGCGAGAGGCCATTTTGCAGGAGCGGTCAAACCATGGTTGGTACCTGCCACCGATAGGCACAGAGGAGGATGGAATGAAGAGTTCCATACCTTGCAGTACCACATCAGCAACAGTGTCAGCAGCGGCATGTGGATCTCCCAGCGAAAAACAGATCTGCCTCCACGGGTAGGATGCAAAAAAGCACCGCATCTCGTCCCACTCTGCTGACCTACAATGCCACACGCGGCGACAGCCTAAGGATCGGGGCTGTGTTAGGCGCGTGATCGGCACGGTGCTCCGGACCAGGCAGTGGTCCGACGATCCGAGAGGAGGGTCAACGGAAACTAGGTAGCCGTCCGGATGTAAGGTCAACAGAAGGTCCAACAGTGAAGGTGTATGATCTTGCACATCTGGGATTCGCGTTGGCGCAATAACCAGTTGCGTCAGACCATATGCTAAGGCGAAGTCGTGAACAGATCTCCCTGCATGATCGGTGGTACGTGAGCCTAGCCATTCGGCGTGGTGGGCGTTAAAATCGCCAAGAAACACGATCTCTGCAGTGGGGATCTGCTCCAACACGGAATCTGTAGCCATTTGGATGTGTTCGAGGAGCTGGTCAGTCTCTGCGTTACCGCTATGGGACCTATACAGGCATGCGTAGATTCGCGGATGGTCATCGCAGTCTACACGCAGCCAGATGATGGATAGGTCCTGTCCTTCAAGAAAACTCAGGCTCGAGAACAGACATCCTCCCTGACGTAAACGCACACGCCAGCCCGTGGTATAAAGGAATGTTCCAAATTATACCCCGGGTAGGAAAGGTAAGATGAATCAGCCAGAGGGGAAATCTGTGTCTCGGTTAAAAAGAGCTGGTCCGGCTTCGCCGTCTCCAGGTGAAAGTGGACGGCATTTAAATTTGAGCGAAGCCCCCTGATGTTGCAAAAGTCCACAGCAAGTGTGGAGGTGGTGTGGTTGAGCCTCCTGGTCTGTTTGCCCCGAGTCAGCGCAGATTTGCCCCCTCCAGAATACGCGGGGCAGCCTGGGCAACCACTGTTAGGTACAAGTCCTAATTGTGGACGCCCAGGGACGGATTCTCCAGGGCTGCATAGCCTGGTACCATCCTGGAGTAGTCTTTTTTTAGTCCGTGCTGCCATTTGTATTTGGGAGGGGGGGGTAGGTCTCCGGATACCCCACCGGACGAAACACAGCGGCATAGCCGCTATTTTACGCCGGTTTCGAGTGGGGGAGTGCTATTTCTCCGGGCGTGCCGGCCCAATTCGGTTGTGTCCGTGAGGACCCAACATGGCACTACCACTCCTAAAATCCTGATGATATTATCTGATCCAAGTGTCTTTCTTACATAGGCTGCACTAAAATTATCGGGAATGGAATAATTCCACTGTTTCTGTCATATTAAAATCTTTTTAATTGAAAACTCCTTGGTTTTAAAAATCCAATACCATTTATTTATTTTAAAAAAAGATTCTCGGTCTTGTCACAAGGTCTTGTCAAACTTGTTTAGTCGTTGAGAAAATGGAATTGACTCGAGAATAGAGCGATGATTTATTATGACTTTCGAAGTGGTTTAACACAAAAACAGTGTGTTGACCGGATGATTTCTGCATTTGGTGATGAAGCCCCATCCAAAACCCCAATTTATCGCTGGTTTGCTGAGTTTCAACGTGGACGCGTCAAGCTCAGTGACGATCCCCGTCAAGGTCGTCCAAAAACTGCAGTCACCAAAGAAAACGTTGATGCTGTGCGTAAGCTGATTGAGGAAGATCGACATGTGACATACCGCGAAATTCAGGCAACTTTAGACATTGGCATGAGTCAAATATCATGATCAAATCTTGCATGAACAATTAGAGTGAAGAGTAAAAAGCGGCTCGCGTTACTTGGTGCGTCAGAACTCTCAAAAGATTCCACGCAGTATCCTCAAATGCTGTATACAACATCGTATCAGGTGACGAATCCTGCATAGCGTATATCCAGGATTACGTGTACGAACCCGAAACAAAAAACCAGTCACGAGTTTGGGTGTTCGAAAATGAGTTAAACCCAACAAAAATTGTTCGTTCACGGAGTGTTGCAAAAAAAATGGTGGTCACGTTTGTCTCCAAAACCGGCCATGTTGCGACTATTCCTCTTGAGGGTTGAAGAACGGTTAATGCAGAATGGTATGCTAGCATTTGTTTGCCACAGGTCGTTTTTGAACTCCGCAAAGAGGACTGCAACCGCCGCATCATCCTCCATTACGACAAAGCGAGTTCTCACACCGCGCACAGAACGAAAGAGTTTTTAGAGCAAGAAAACATAGAATTTTTAGACCATCCGCCGAACAGCCCCGACTTAAGCCCTAATGATTTCTATACTTTTCCTAAAATAAAGAATAATTTGCGTGGTCAGAGATTTTCATCACCAGAAGGAGCTGTGGACGCCTACAAAACGGCCATTTTGGAGACCCCAACTTCCGAATGGAATGGTTGCTTTAATGATTGGTTTCATCGTATGGAAAAAGTGTCAAACTTCGCGGAGAATACTTCGAAAAGCAATAAATACATTTTTAAATAGTTATGTTGTCACTTCTTTGATTCCCGAAATTTTTAGTGCCGCCCTCGTATTTCTTGTAGTATTGTTTTTACAAAGTTTTACTATGCAATTTTAGCTTCAAATTTTATCAAAGTTTAACAAAACATGTGGCACGTCAACGTCACTCATTGTTCGAGACTGGCTCGAGTACGCCGCTTAATCTAAGGTTGTATATAATATTAATCCTTATGCTAGAGCACACTCTTAAGTATCTATGAAAGAAATTGTATACTTCACTTACAAGTTAACTCAACATGCATAATCAATATATTTAAAGGAGGATTGAAAAACAATACAATACATTCTTTGCAAAAAGCAATTTTTGAAACTTACGTACCTAAGAAATTTACAAAAAAAAAACACGAAAATTAAAACAAATTAAATTATAAAATAATTAATATATTAATAAACAATATTATTTTAGTGTTAGTTATCAAGTCTCTTTTTTCCACAATTTTTTCTGCTGTGTTATAATTTTGAAAATGCACCTTACAAAAAAATCTGTGTATAGAATCTCTCCTTAAAAGCAGGAGATATTACATAACTAAGTATAAGTCTCTATAGTTAAAGTCGATTTTCGAAACATATTTTTTAAATTAAACAATGTCAAATATAAACACTTCCTTTGTTAGTTATTATCTTGTTCACACCAATTGATAATTTGACATTGCGACGAAATTGAATTATAAAACCAATTTCACGCACCGACTACACATTTGTCTAAGGTTAATTACGGAACGGAAGTGGGAGTAATTGGTTATTTTCTTTGAACAGCTGTATCAAAGTCCAAATTGTCTGGAGGCAATGAAAATTTATTGTCAATTGTAAAATGCATTTATTTATAAAGAAACAAAATATCTACTAGAAAAATGAACCTAAAACAAAAAACCTTAAAAAATATAATATAATAACTAAAATATATTATTAAAAGGAGTCGCTGTAAGCAAGGTTCCGAAGATACTCGCAGCGTTCCCCCTTTGAATAGCTAGACTAATTCTTTGTCCGAGGTAGCTGCCAGCTCTTCGGTCTCGTGGGATGTTGACTAACCTAGGACCCCACGGACCTAGGGTCTCGACACCAAATGGGACAAAATCATATTCGGAGCCTAGACCCCTGTATTTGCATGCTATTATAGCTTTTTCAGCCGCTTCACAAGCCGCACCAGCTGGTTCCATGTAGATGGAACATGAACATGAATGATGAACAGGTTGTATCTCATACCAGCACCTAATTGTAAATATGTAGTACCGTTGAAAAGTACAATTCTAGTAACGATTATTTTTATTTTTGGAATCGGTGTCCTCCCGCCGCGGCCCCGCTCTCTCCTCTCGCCTCCTCACGCGTGCGACTCAAGCACATCTCACCTATAACTATGTATGTAGTTACAAAACTACCTTAGCTGACACTGACTCCAAATGAACAAATTTTACCACCAGGACATTAGCTTTCAAATAAAAAATGATTTATCAAAATGGGTTCACCCAGTCGAAAGTTCTGAGGTAACAAACATAAAAAAACATACCGACGAATTGAGAACCTCCTCCTTTTTTGATGCCAGTTGATAAAAGCAATATATGATTATTTGTGCCTCTTCGTAATGCTTTTAAAATTTTTGTGTTTGTTAGTACTAGAGTACTTCAGTGATTAAAATGGCTTAACCGGATATCGAGAAGCATAGTATACAGATATGAAATTTAGAAAAATTTTAATAGTCCGGCACAGAATATAAATATATTTATTTGTAAGCTGTCATTTAATTTTCACAAGATTTTTATTTAAACTAAATAAATAAATATTTTTTAAGTAATGAACCGCATGTTGATTGATTAAATTTTAACATCCTGACTGATACTACTAAAACGAATAAGTGTGTTTGTGTTTTTGTCACGATTTCACGCTTCACTCAACCGATTACCATGAAATATTGCATCCACGTTGACGGGAACAAAATAGGATATAGGGTATAATTTTATCCCGATATATTGAGGAGATCCTGCCAAGAGATTAAGACCAAGAGATTAAGATTAAGGTCAATGCCGATAAGAGATTAAGATCGGATAATATAAATAATAACATTAGCCGTTGCTTGAAGCTACCTATTCAAGGAAAGGCCATTCAAAGGCATAAAATTATTTCAGGGTCAGTCAATGCCGCACTAAGCAAGCACGGGGTCTGTCGCAAATTCTTTCAAAAAGCTATTGATCTTTAATGGTAGGTTACCGAGTGACTGTTTTGTCCGAGTTACGCGCTTTTGTGACATCAAGTAAATTCAACATACTAAATTAATAAGTTTCACTCAAAAATTACGCTCAGGCAGAGATGACTGCGTCGGTAGTATGTGTAGTATGATAATACACATATGTACACACTCATCTCTCCAACTAGTATATAAACAACCGGCAATGCTCCTGTGATTCCTCTGGTGTTGCATGAGAATGTGGGCAGCGGTAAACACTTAACACCAGGTGACCCGTACGCTCGTAACACTTTAATAACACAATACCCGAACCTCCAACATCGCAGTTTAAATATGCGGGGGCCCCGTTCACGCGGGGCCCCTAGCAATTGCTAGGTGGTTAATCGGCAATGGTAACGAGATCTACACGGGTTAATTCGCGAAGAACCGCACATATTAAGACGTGACGTATGAGTCGTTTTCGCTACAAATTCTTAACAAATGTATGTATTGGTAAAATGTCAAGGACATTGATTACAATAGCTTTCGTTGGATCAAGCTGAGTAATAATCTCTAGCTCCGAGACATGAAAGGAATATCTTTCGGAACTAATCCTGATTTCGACGTATTCGACAATACTTATTCAGTATTAAATAAGGGGTATACGACCCCTTATAATATATTTAAACATTTACTGAGGAGTGTATTTAACCACTCGTAATCCGAGTACATCCTTACTAAGTTGGTAAATAACGTGATCTTTGCTCGACTGTTAAGCTTAGGCTTCATTTGATGGGGTTTCCGTTGAAAGCAAACTTGACGTGGAGAAGTGGTGTTATAATATTCGCTGAGGGTGGTGTTAAATACGACTCCAAAAATTACAATCCTCCTCCCTGCGTCGTAATCCTCAGTACTGAGGGTCGTGACCACCCCTCTGTATCACTTTCTCACGTATGATCGCTCTCCATCTATTCCTGTCTCTGGCGGTGTGAAAGGCATTGTGAACCGTAGAGTCGAGGGCGGAGCGGATCTGATCGGACCATCGTGTTGGACTGCGTCCACGAGGCCTCTTCCCATCTATTTTGCCGACCACAATGAGCCTCTCAAGGTTTCCATCGTCCTTCCTTGCGATGTGACCGAAGTATTCTAAAACTCTGCGCAAACATTCGGAAGACAATCGCGAGGAGATCCTGAGTTCACGCAGTATGGAGAGATTAGATCGAAATGCTGTCCAGGGGATACGGAGCATCTTTCTCCAGCACCACACCTCAAAGGCGTCAATGCGTTTGCGGTCTGCAGCTTTCAGTGTCCAAGTCTCAGCGTTGTACGAAAATATTGAGAAGACTAGGGTCCGTAACTAAAAAATACAATAATCGTAACTTAAATTAGATTAATTAATTAAATTGTATACGCAATTATTTTTATACTTTTTAGTGCATATTATACCTATTGTTTTGGAATAGTTTTTTTGAAGTCGGTTGTTTTATCGTAATTTTTTTTATAATTTGATATTTAGTGAATCTAAAGTACACTTACTAACAATTTATTTAAATATGTGTAGATATACAACATTTTTCAATGCAGCAATGAACGTAACGCGCTTTGCAATTTGATTATAAACAGAGATTCTGCCACAGATCGCACCCATACTGTAAGTCGTTAAGGAGTTCCATTGATTATCATATTCGACTACGACAAATACTTGACCATAACTACGTTATGGTAGATATAATATCCTAATAGCATAAAAAATATTTGGTCGAGTATCGTTAATTTAACTCCTAAGAATTGAAGTGTTCCGTTACTTTGTCATGGATTCCATAATCAGAACCCAACCAAACTCTCACCAAACTACCTTTGAAGTACCTTTCCAATAAAAAAGATTTATCTAAATCCGTTCGCGCGATATTGAGTTATTCGTAAATTTGTAGTCCACATACGTATAGCAAATTTAAGACTTATGGTTTTCTCATGGATGCCATTATCAGATCTGGACCAAATTAAAATGGACACGGGAAGCACCAGCTGAATTTTTTGAATTTTGAATTTTTTTGAATTTTGAAGATCTAAACTTGGTCTCCGAATTATTCCTCTTACTTTGGATAATTTATACGTTTAAGAGCTTCTTATCGCTAGACAACCGATGAAAACAGGCCAGATTTATTACTTTAGTGTGACAAGGTATGTCTTACACTCGCGATTTGTATGTCACTTTGTGTTAGTGTGCGTGCATTACATTACTCTACATGGATTTTTTTCTACGTTTTCACAGCTATCTTGACGTATAAATGAGATAAGGCTGTAACTAGATAACGTAAACGTTTTATAAAAGTAACAGTTGCTTAGGATTACTAAAATAAATTTACGATAGTTTTTCACACTCTGAATGAAACACGTTATGTTATCTCATTTAAGATGCGACGTACTTGGATCGTGTCGCTAGTGATCAGGAGCTTCCACGATCATTCCCATCTTAATTTCATGAAGGATGGACTCATTACAAAGAACCAACTGTAGTGCGTTAGTGTTATTTCTGGAACATCCGGCCGTGGGCAGCTGTTCAACACGACAGTCTCTTAATATGGTGACAGTCGTTAACCTCGTCACCGTATATTTGTAAATAAAACATTTAAAAAACAAGACTGTGATGCTTTATTTTGTCCATTTAACTAATAGTTCTAACGACACCCAGGTTGAATTAGACGGAGAAAACTTTCAACGTAGTGGAAATACAATCAGCTATAATAACAAATATTTTTGAAGTGAATTTCCTTTAGCCGCCTTGGACACTTTTTGGTAGGAAAAAATATTACGAGTTTGCTTAAATAAATAAATAAATAAATATATATATCGGCGCAAATACTACAACACGAATTGAAAATACGTACACTTGCACCGAGCCTCATAAATACGGCCGCATTTCTAAACACGTGGATTAGCACGTGCTCCGGGTCCTATAAATACAGCCGCACGCTCGACACTTGAGTCAGTCGTGCTCGGCCTGTCGTACAGTACAGATCTCTCTGTAATAAAATACTTACTCGTGTAGTTTTCTTTGGAAGAACCAATGAGTGATCTTCAGCAAGATAGCAATTGTGATGTCAACAGTAATGACGTCCCACCTTTTAAAAACAATACAGAGCTTCTTTCCTCGTCATCAGAAGTGGGATACGACCTGATCAACTGCGACCAACCAACATTCAGCAGAAGGGACCGTTGGTAGATAACAATACGCCATTGGAAGCAGGGTCACAAGGACTGCAAGCATACCCATAGTATGGAAATCAGATGGGAGGGATACCAAGTCATTTCTTGATGGAGACGATGCAGAAAATGTCGGTGCACTTATGTGCTTTATCTACCGAAGCGAAGATAAAGGATTCAAGTCTACTTTATTTGGCTGGAACGAGTGCGCTGCAATGCGTAGTGCAGAACGAGAGTTTGGTGTCAGCTCGTGGTGCTGCAGGATGGCACCTGTACATGCTTCTTTACGTGTTGACCGTATCGGCGGAAAACGAATTACCCACTCACCGATATCCTCTTGCACAACACACCCAGCCCATTCGATCAATCATATAAGAAAGGCTGTCACTGCAGCCACACTAAGACTCAGTGTGAGGATAATCAGAGTAAAGGGAATTACCTCTATTCAAAAATTCAAACAACCAGACGAATATCTTTATAAATCCACGAGAAAAGTGCCTGAAACGTGGTACCTCTGGCGGTGGTAGCTCAGGCTAACAACGTCATACATTTGTGATAACCACGTTTGGTTGATGTATCCATCAGAGATACCGTTGGGACGCCTTGTGGAATCGTGAGTAGACACGTAGACGCCACAGATCCGTATGAATATCTGGAGAGTGGTACCTCTGAGCTAATCGTTTCATAAACTTGGATAACCACGGACCCATGATGTATCCATAAGAGAACCATGGAGATACCATTGGGAAGCCTTGTGGAATTGTGATTAGACACGTACACACCACAGATCCATACGAGTGTCTGGGGCGTGTTACCGTGTAAGAAGGTCAGTTCTCACGTTACACACTTGTGCTAACCACGGACTCTTGATGGATACACAATGTGAACAGTTTTATTCTATGATGAAAACCTTTTATTAATCTACGAGAACTCTACGAGACCCTCCGAGAACTCTACGAGGCCCTCCGAGAACTCTATGAGACCCTCCGAGAACTCTTCGAGAACCTCCGAAAAGCCTCTTAATTTTTTTATATTTTTGCAGTTCAACGAGAACTCTACGAGAACCTCCGAGAACTCTACGAGACCCTCCAAGAACTCTACGAGACCCTCCGAGAACTCTACGAGACCCTCCGAGAATTCTACGGGACCCTCCGAGAACTCTACGAGACCCTCCGAGAACTCTTCGAGGACCTGCGAAAAGCCTCTTAAAACTCTATATTTTTGCAGTTCAACGAGAACTCTACGAGATCCTATAAGAATCTCCAAGAACTCTACGAGAACCACTGAGAACCCTCAGTTATAATTATAGCATTTGTGTTTATGTAACTACAACAAAGCAACTCAAGTTGATAACATATATGTACACAGTATACAGCAGTATATCTGTAGCTATAAAGCTAACGTATTGTTCAACATTAATTGTAAGTGTAATTGATTACACAAAGTGATTCTGCAGGCAAGAAGTTCCTCGTCAAAGGTTCGGGTGGATTTTGATCGCATTTTGATGCTGTAGAATTTGACTGCTGGTATTAACCGGAACATCTTCTTTGAGCACTCTCTGTGATATATGTGGTAGAAGATGCAGAGAGAACCCACATCTCTATACAACGCCAAATAATCAAGCCGATTGGAGATGATTGGATCATCAGAGACGCTCATAGCCGTTCTTAGTTTTATTTTATTATTTTTCGAGAGTATTGGACTATTAGACAATTTGGTCCAGATTTGACAATGGCATCCTCGAAAAAACCATAAAAGTCTTGAATTTGCTATAAGTATGTGGGCGACAAATTTATGAATAATGAAATATCGCACGAATCGATTTCGATTATTCGTTTCTTATTGCAAAGGATATACTTCAAAGGTAGTTCTTCAAAGTAACGGAACTCTTCAATTCTTAGGAGCCAATTAACGACACTCGGCTGAATCTTTTTTATGCTATCCGGATATTTCAGTCATCTACCGTAACGTAGTTATGGTCAAGTAATTGTCGTATTCAAATATGATGATCAATGCAACTCCTTAACGACTTACAGTAAGGGTGCGATCTGGACAGATTTTCTGTCTGTAATCAAATTGCAATGTGCTTACGTTCATTGCCGCATTGCAAAATTTAGTAGTTCTACACATATTTAGACAAATTATTAGGTAGTTTACTTCAGATTCACAAATTTAACAAATTTTTAATTCAATATTTTCACAGGGTATCCAATTATTATTTCGTGACAGTCCACGACGTTGAAATTAAATGTTAAAAGTCTATTGTATACGCTCATTAGAAGTAGTAACACTACGTCACATGTGAGACGGACGTAAACACAAGTCTAGAACATTTGTTTTAGCAATTAATTGTAATCATTTTGCAAAATGATTAAAATCATCATGTTAGTTAAACAATTTTGTTAATTTAAGGGGGCGCTGACCTGAAATACGACACTCCATTCTGTTAAGTTTGGATACGCTGTTATTTGGACAGTTTTTCACTGAACACTTTGTCATAATTTTACATTGCGTGGCGTTGTATTCAAAGCGCGATCGAAACACAACTGAATGAAAACTCTGCCTAATAAACGAGTAGGCAGCTTTGCTTCTGAGCGTGATTGTGAGTCTAGTTGTTTATTGTACGTCAAGATTTAGAATTCTCATAATATCTACTACGACTAAGGAATTCGAAAGGCCAATGTTCTCAGGATAATACGAGTATACGTCATTGCACTTCAAATTGCGCGTGGGACGCGGCAAACTGCAGTTGGTAGTAGACGATGACGACGTGTCTAATTATACCAATGAATAATTTGCAAATTAATGCCTTCACATCCCACAAGATACTTTTCGTAATTGTTCATATTTTTCCCACGTTTTTAAGTGGCATAATTCACTCAATAGGAGCGTTTTATTGTTTTAACCGGAACCAGAAAGCTAAAAAATTAAGTAATAATCCAAGCCTTAAGTCCATCCACACGAAAACAACGGAGCATTACCGTGAATAATAATTAGCCAATTTCTTAATAAATAAATGACATAATATTATTGAACAAGATATATCAAGATTTACGTTCGATGCGTCACGCGGACGTTCTCACTCTGTAAGAGCGCTAACACGGAACCCGACAGGTCACGGGTTTGAGTCCCGCACAGTTCATAACTTTTGGTTACAAATTTAATTTGTAAAATATATAAGCAATATCTCAAGTCAAGTACGAAATTTCCGGAGGTTGGGGTTAAGGAGGTTATCAACGGTAAAGTAGATCCTGTAGATGGAGACACAACCTGAGAGTTGAACAAGACATGCGAAAGCGCTCAGACAGGTTCGGGACCCGTATCATTCATAAATTTTGGTTACGATTTTAATTTGTATGACAATATCATTTACACTATGTAGTACTGGAAGTGGAATAGAATGGAATGATAGAGAACACTTTAAGTTTATTAGCCAAAACATTTCCAAGACATGTCTGGATGATCATTGTTGATAAAGTTTTATGATGATTTGATCATTTAGATAATCTGTCATTTTTTGGATGTAAGTAGACTAACTGCTTAGATTAATAGAGAGTTTATTCAATTCACGGTAAGATCAGGAATAAATTAAGAAGGACAGATTTCGTAAGCAATCAATTTTATATTTTAAATGGCTTCACTCATGTACATTTGGTGTACATTTTAATTTTTTTCTTTACGCTAGTAATTGTGATCTACGGAAGAGTACCGCTGCACTTCTAGTGGGGTGAGCTTGAATAAACCATTTTATAAACTAGTCTCCCAGCTCATTAATGGCGGCTTAAAGTGATTGCAACAGAAAGGGGATGCGTGTAGCATAGTAGTATAGGGCCGCGTCAACGGCGCATTGAGCTGGACCTTCCGAGGCTTGAGGTTAGGTCACTCAAAAAGAGCGAGAAGAGTGTCGGGGAGAGGACTGAGCCCTGAGGGACTCCTGACCAGCAGCGGTCGTAGAGAGCGTGCCTTGAACGCGGTAACGAAATAAGGGATAAGTAAAGTAATCTCGAATGATCTGCACAAGTTTATCTCGAACACCTACCACGTTAAACTTATATAATAAATTAAGCCGTTGTTACGGATGTTATCGAATGCTTTACTGACGTCGAAAGACACGGCCGCAGTGTGTACGCCATAACGGTGTAATTTGAGTATGTACACCGTGAGGCGGTGTACTTGTTGCGGCCACGCGTTCGAATGACGAAAATCGAATTGTGAAGTAACCCCAACCATACACCATGATGTTTTCATGTGGATAAATTAAAATACAATAAATATATTAGAATCTTATTAATTTCAACACATTTTCGAGCAAAATTATTCATCGTTTCAATTATTTCATTAACTTAAACCTATTGCTAATGCAAAGGTAGATCGTTTGCGTTTATTCTTGTGTGAATAATTATTTTCTATCGAACGTTACTCGTTGGGAGCACATTTGCGGCCATTATGAATTCATAAGTATCTTCAAAGCTCGTACCGTAAATAGACATTAACTGTCGTTGTTTATAAGAGCCTTATTGTTATAGCAGCAAGCTATTAACGCGATACATCAGATATTTTGGCAAAGACTGAATACACCTGTGCCCTGAGTGCTTGCTTGATGTATTGAATTTGAACTTTCAATCATTTTAAAATATTGAGAAGGAGTTCACAATAATTTGTTGCTACTACATAATGAGCCGTTTGGCTATTTAAACTATTAATTTGATTGTAACAACATTTTATAAGAAAAAGCCTACTGAGTTTTTTGCACTCGTTTTCAAAATGTATGTTGTAATGATGAGCCGGTATAATTCCACAAAGTTCATATTTGTATGAACGCCGTTGTGGTACCCATAATCTAGCCGGCATCCTGTGCAAAGGAGCCTCCCACTGATGAATCATTACATTATTTAAATAACAATACGTATGATCAATTATATTACGCTTTATTTACATAGCTAATAAAGCTATTATAAAATGTAATTCAAAGTCGCTGGGAGTAGACTGGAAGCTCACATAAGTTATTATCCAACCTCCTATCCCCATGAATCCCAACTAAATTTGTAATTAGTCTTGCTTCACTGCGAGATCGTCAAACAAAGGCTTGATTACTAGAAACAAGTAACATTTGCTCAGTAAACCTTTGTACTCTGTTGTTAATTTAAGGTATAAATTGTATACTTTGTTCCTGATACATTTCGAATCACAACAAATCAAATCGGATTAAAATGACTTTATTCATCTAGATTAAGAAAAACTAATGAATGTCAATTTTCTTTCTTTTTACCAGTTACAGTACCACCACTTCTGAAAAGGTTTAATTTTAATGAAGAAGAAGTAGCAAGAAACTCATTGCCACTCTTTTACACCAACACTTACAACTTATTTGTTTTACAAATGATTTTAATTATAATATATGTAAAGTGACGCAACAAAAATACTCAAACGTCAAATAATCTGTTCCGTAGACCGTAGATAATTTCAACGTCTTGAAAGATCCTCCTGCTGCTAAACAACCGATGAAAACAGGCCAGGATTATTACTTTTGTGTGCGTGACAAGATTCGTCTTACACTCACAATTTGTATGTCACTTAGTTTGCGTGAATTAGTCAATATAGAGGTGGAGTCAACCTTTGTTTATGAAAGTAAGGGTCGAGACAAGCAGGATGTTCAGCTAATGGTAATTGAATCGCCCTGCCCATTACAATTTTTCGTTTTCATAGCTGTCACTAGAAGTATACTTATATTATCTAGAAGTATAAATGGTCTAAGGAATACATTCATTATTTATATTATTGAATATTAAACAGAAATAGGAGTTTCAGTAGCTATTTACGATAATCACCCGTAGACTCTGCATGATTGGGAAGATTCTAAAAAAATTGAGCAAACATAGAAAAAATTTTCATTTTGAAATAAAATGCAGTATAGATGTTTTACATCGTTTAAGTGACGTTTCTTTTGGAGGAGAATTTGCTACATCACATCCTTCAGTACATAACCACTTACAGTGAATTTTTATACCTGTCATCGTTCTGACACTTTTCAGGCTCACGTAACCAAATTTTCAAGTAAATTAGACGTCTTGGTAAGGTATATTAAAATTCAAATTCAAATATTTTTATTCAAAATAGGATGTGACATTATTGAAAGTCAAAAACTACCAGTCATTCCAAAATGAATTACTTAGACCTGAGAAGAACGGGCGCAACAAACTCAGCGGGCTTATTTTTCATCGAAATTTTTTCGTTATGTTTACAAAGTAATATTGTACAATTAAACTTATTATTTAATAGCCTGAGGGCGGTCACTCCATTCCCAATCTGTAGTATCTTTAAGAAAGTCATTTATGTTATAGTAACCTTTACCACACAAACGTTTTTTAACAATTATTTTAAATAACTGAATACTTTTGTTTTGAACATTTTCTGGGATCTTGTTGTAAAAGCATATACATCGCCCCACAAAAGACTTACTAACTCGACTTAGCCAAATAGTAGGCATTATAAGTTCATGTCTGATCCTGGTGTTAACATTATGGTTATGACAGTTTCTAGAAAATTCACTTAAGTGCCTATGTACATACGTACATTATGAATAAAATATTGAGAAGTAACAATCAAGATGTTGATTTCTTCTAATTTTGCTCTCAATGATTCTTTAGGACCTAGGTTATAAATAACGCGAACAGTCCTCCTCTGCAGCACAAATATTGTATTAATATCGGCAGCGTTGCCCCATAGCAATATACCAAAGGACATAATACTATGGAAATAACTAAAGTATACTAGTCGCGCCGTATCTATGTCAGTTAATTGTCTAATCTTTTGAACCGCGTAAGCTACAGAACTAAGTCTGTTCGCCAATCCTTCAATATGGGGGCCCCATTGAAATTTTGAATGTAGAGTTATGCCAACAAATATAGCATATTCCACCGATTTTATCTCCTCTCCGTTTAACAAAACTGTTGCATCTACACTTTTGACATTTGGTATGGTAAATTTAATATATTTAGTTTTCTTGTTATTAAACAATAGGTTATAACAATCGGTAAGGTCACTATCACTACTGTAAACACTGATTTTGTTAACACTGATCAAACACATACCCTAAGCATGGTGTGCTGCTAAAACGTGACATTGCAAATTGTGGTATTCCTTTTTTTAAAGAAGCCACAATAGGAAGAACAGAATAGAAGGTAATGTGAACACTCTTAATTGAAAAATAAATTAACCTATTCATAAAACGCCTTGCAAAGAACACATGCGGAAGCTTACCGTCAATTATTACTTCAGTTATGAAAGCCACGCTTACAACAATCGCACGGGATATGACGTCATTACGAACGGGACAAAGTAACGGAAGTGGAAACTCTAATGTTGGCTCATTGACAAACAGCCCACAGCTGCTTCATGTTCTTGAAACTGTTATATATAACCAGTTATGATATAATACGTCGGGGAAAAAGTCTTTTCGCATACATAATATACAATATGTACTTGCTTGTAGTAACATCTTTTCGGTGGAATATTTTGTATCTGCCAGGTTTTGATGACATTAAAGAGGTTACATTTCAAAATTTGTTAGCCTTACTTCTTCAAATTGATATTTATTTGTTTTTTATATTTTATCATTTTATGATACTCTGTGATGTAAAAATCCTAATTGAAAATTGTTCTTTTCTAACTCAGTTTTATTACTTAATTAGTGCTGCCAAAATAGACAGCTAAACTGGTATTACTTAGTTTATCAATCATTCATCCTCGAAACGTTTCAATATTATACAGGGTGTCCCAAAGTTATGGGACATGAAGGGAAAGTACCTTAAATATCGAAGATAGGCTATTTTACTGAAAGAACACTTTATGTTATTTTTAAAAGTTAGTAATTCTGCATTTAAAGATTTACTAAAAATTACTTGCCTCGTCTGGCAATCGAAACGACTTAAATGTATAAAAAACACTCCTACTCTTATGATGCCAATCGAAATAATGGCCAAAAAGTAATAACACTTCTTAAGTAACATAGTATTTTAAAATAAAGTTGTCAACTAATTGGGTATTTTTTTGTAAATTAATTAATTAAATGCTCAAAATGTAATCCCTCTTGTCTTATGCAAATTGCCAATCTTTTAATGAGTCCGCTGCCTGTTGATTTTCTTATCATTTTATGGTGAATACTCAATTTGATATGCACAATTCTGTTTGTAGCTCTCCCACGTTCTCGTATCGTTTTTTGTATAGCATATCTTTCACGTATCCCCAAAAGAAGAAATTTAATGGTGTAAGGTCCGGGGATCTGGCCGGCCATCTAATCGGTCCATTTGTACCAATCCAAGTAGGTTCATCTATTTTACGTTCCTTTCTTTTAAAATACTATGTTACTTAAGAAGAGTTATTAGTTTGTGGCCATTCTTTCGATTGGCATTATAAAAGTACGGGTGTTTTTTTTTTATATTTCAGTTGGTTCAATTCCTAGACTAGGCAAATAATTTTTAGAAAATCTTTGAATGCAGAAGTACTAACTTTAAAAAAAATAACATAAAGTCTTCTTTCAGTAAAATAGCCTATCTTCGATATTTAAGGTACTTTCCCTTCATATCCCATAACTTTGGGACACCATGTATATTGTATTTTAATATATTGTGTTATTTTTTATGCTTAGTAAAATTTGTTATGTGTTAATTAATTAAGAGTTGTATTATATTAGATATCATATATATAAAAATCTAAGTCTCATGTATTCTTAAGTCATTATATTAAAACAGTTAACACTTGGTAGTTTTTGACTTTGATGTGTAAGTGATGTCACATCCTATTTTGAATAAAAATATTTGAATTTGAATTTAAATTGAGTTAAATTGAGACTTACATCGTTGTGCCGTTTGGTGTCGAGACGCTTGGCCCGTGGGGCCCAGATGCGCGGAGAATGTACAAAGTACTATCTTCGCACCTCAATAGGGCTAATGGAAACCCAAGCGCTGGCAGCTATTTCGGTCAACGGATTACCCTAGGCTATCCAATGCGGAAATGCTGCCAGTATTCTTGATACGCTTCCCCGTAATGATAGTATTATTTAAATGTAATCATAATATTGTAAAAATAATTATAAGATTTGTTTAGCTAAGATAAAACCAATGTTATATCATTCAAAGCAAGACACAGATTTGTGAGCTTTAAGTGATATCGTAAAGGGAGATTCTCCTTTGTTATTGAAATACTGAAAATTCAAACCATGATAAACGGCTTCTGCCTATCCGCTTTGTTAGCAGCGTTCAGAGACTGATAAAATAAACAGACCGAAATAATTTTATCAAAGTAAGTTGAAATGAAGTTTACCTAAATTGGTATAAATAGCATTGCATTTGATATTTCAGGATTAATTATTATTTTCATTACTATTCATAATCACTAATTTTACAAAAGTCTACACATTTATATTTTGAAAATAATGCAATCTAGTAAAATAACATAAATCTAAACCATACGTGGGTAACACTGAAAATGTTTGGAACTGGCCAGTTAGAAACATTGGTAATAAAAACTTTTGATTGAATTTCAATTTTAGAACTCTTTGGTAACCTAATGTAGTATATTGCATTCATTTGTCATTTGTTTTTGGTATTGGCGGCAAATCTAAAACTCTTGTTACACGTGAAAATGAACCTAACGCGAGAAAATTTTCGGCCAATGATTTATTATGACTTTCGTTGTGGGCTTACTCTTCTTAATGAAGCCCCATCTCGTGCCATCATTTACAATTAGTTTATCGAGTTTAAGAGTTGACGTAGCAATCTCAATGATGATCGGCGTGAGGGACGTCCTTTCACAGCGACTATTGAAGATAACATCAGTGCTGTGCGACGCATGATAGAGGAAGATGAGAGAGTAACCTATCAGCAGATACGGGCAAGCCTAGGCATTAGTATGAGTCAAGCTCAAAAAATATTACACGAACATTTAGGCGTCAGGAAGCTTTGTACCAGATGGATTCCCCATACTTTTACCGACGACCAGAAACACTGCATGTTAGATAAGTTCAACGGCGGTGACTCAAATGCTGTATTTGACATCGTCACAGGTGATGAAAGCGAGATATATTGCTATGAACCCGAAACCAAAAGACGATCAGCTCAGTGGGTGTTTCCTTTCGAGGATCGGCCAACTGAGTTAAAGAAAGGAAGAAGTCAAGGAAAAAAGATGATTGCCTCATTCTTTGGTCGGAAAGATCGTTTCGCGACATTTGCTAAAAGATAGAAGGACAGTTACTGCGACTAGTATGTCAATCGCTATTTGCCTGTTGTCTTGGATAAAATTCGACAGCAGCGCCCTCGAAGCAGGATCCTCCTTCACCACGACAATGCTTCAGCGCACTCCGCAAAACGGACTGTTGAATGTTTGACTATGGCAGGTCTTGAGATAATGAGTCATCCGCCGTACAGTCCTAACCTAGCGCCCTGCGGCTTTTATTTATTACCAAGAACTAAAGATAAAATTCGAGGTATTCGCTTTACGAGCCCTGAAGATGCGGGGAAGAATGGGCCCACTGCTTTTCTCAATGGTTCCATCGTATGCGACGATGTGTAGAGAGATTACTTCGAAAAACAATAAAAGTATTGGCAACTTTCTACATTAAGCCGTTATTCATTTCCAAAATCATACGTGAATACATATTTGAATAGGTCTTCAAATATTGAGGTTTCTAATATAATTTTTTTCTTAACTGAATAGCTTGCGCGAGAGGCACTTCCAAAGTGGTAAAATGAGTGCTCTGTATCTTCTAAAATAAGATATTCTCTAAGGTAATGATAAAATTAAAAAAAATAATAATAATATGCTGTACTGTATTGCATAATGCAAAATTCCACTGAAAATTGGTTTGAACCAGATCTAGTAAGTTTTTTAATACGTCATAAATCGTTACAATCAGCTACAAGAACTTTTATATTATATTACTTGCTGCTACGGGCCCCTTCATGGGCGAGTCCGACTTGCACTTGGCCGCTTTTCTATTTTTAACTAGCTAGGCTGATCCGTTGACCGAAATAGCTGCCAGCGCTTGGGTTTCCAGAAGCCTTGTTGAGGCGCGAAGATAGTACTTTGAACATTCTCCGCGCCTCTGGGCCCCACGGGCCAAGTGTCTCAACACCAAACGGCACAAAGATGTATGATTTACTGAGACCGACATATTTACAACGTTTGCTGTCTTCGGCAGTTGAAGATATATTAGATGCGTAAACATGAAAACAAGGTAACTAATAAGTGAAAAATCAATTTCATTTACATTATTTAGAAGCTGCCACATCGATTATACCTACCTATAAAAGGTCACGGTGATCTAATGATGTCTTCATCATTACTTTCACATCACCGAATGATACTTTCTGTATACAAATGTTTGTTTGTTGTAGAAAATAAAATAAGGTGTTTGTATGCGTATAGATTTTTAAGAGTTATCTCAATTACTAAAGGATTTCGTAAGCATGTCTGATTTTATTGATTAAATTAAGAAAATATCGGAATTAAGGACCTCTTCCTGTTTTTTAAGTTAGTTAGAAATCTACCAATCCAGAAGTGACAGATATCACTTTTAAATAACAAATTGTTTAGATTTGAAAGAGCGACATCTCAAGTCAATTACCTCATTTGCAATTATTACGATTGATCAGGTTATCAACTGTAAAGTAGATCCTGTAACCTGAGAGTTGAATGAGATATACCAAAATTTACGATCCATGCGTACTCGAAGGGTTGGCTCAGTCGGAAAGAGCGCCCGGACGGAACCCGAGAGGTCGCGGGTTTGAGTTCCTCATCATTCATAAATTTTGAAAGAAGAAGAAAGAAAGAAAGAAGAAATGTTTATTGACGTCATTATACATTCTGATAATAGTTCTTAAAGTTATACTAATCTAATTATGATCTAATGACGCCAATGGGCCCCCAACTCAGCATAGTTGTGCTTTCGAATGAATCCACAACGCTGGTCTTCCGTGGAAATCCAGAGAGCGCTACTAACGTGTAATCCTATCACACGAAGGTGTACAAACTATTAATTCTCTATGAGCACAGAGAACATTTTAAGTTATACAAAAATGTAGAATGCATTTGTTTATATTGTTAAATCTTTTAAAGTGGATTGTGTTATAGTTTATAATAAACTCCCAAATGATATTAAAATACTACCAATTCAAAAATTTAAATGTTTCGTTATAATTAAATTAACATCTAAGGCCTATTAAAATTAAAAAAATATTTAAATGATAAAAATAGTTGGGATTGATAATTCTAAATTTATTATTTCTCAATATTGTTATTCTCATTTGAATGCTATTGTAACTTTTGTACTTCATTCTGACTTGCACTAAATAACTTATAAACTTTTACAGTGAAGAAAGATTTTTTAGAATTTGAATTTACAATGAAAGTTTACTGGGAGTGAAAGATGAACCCTTCATTGTAGTTACAACTTGGCATGATATATATTTTATCAACTGGAAGTAAGTAATTAGGTATTTCCACTTTCGTAGAGAATTAATGAGCTTTAAATAAATGGGGTGACTATGCATGAAAAAAATAAACTACTGGTATTAAGAGCCAACGCTCAACGCCAACATGTTGTTAACAGGGTACAATAAAAAAGAAATCCGGGTCTCGCACTGGGATAAGAAGCTTAATTAAAATCTTATATCTTCGATATTTTATTTTATTTAACGACGTCTATTTCTGCCGTGAAGCAGTAATGTGTAAACATTGCTGGGTTTCAGCCTGAAGGGCGCCGTAGCTAGTGAAATTACTGGGCAAATGAGACTTAACATTGTAGTAGTAGTCCTTATGTCTCAAGGTAAGTTGCGCAGTTGTAGTGCCACTCAGAATTTTTGGGGTTTTTCAAGAATCCTGCTCGTCTCATCCCTTATTTTCAAAAAAAAAGAAATCTTTTTAGTAGGTACGTACGGAGTTTTAGTCATTAATGACGTCGACATTAAATACTTGATAAATCGTTATTTATTTCTAATATACTAGCTGATGCCCGTGACTTCGCCCGCGTTGATAAAGGGCTCTTAAAAATAATAAGGAATTTTGAAATTGAAGATTGCCTCTTGCCCTATTCAGATTCCGGTTCCCGTTTTCGCTCCCGTTCCCAAAATATTATATAAATATTATTTCAAGGAAGATTGCTATGACAAACTAAACCTACTATTGGTATAGTTTTAGCTCATTGACGTTAATTTCAGTTTTTCACAAACCCCGAGGGAGTCGTGGATTTTACCGGGATAAAATGTAGCTTATGTCCTTTTCCAAGCTCTAGTCTATCACTATCAAATTTCATCAAAATCGGTTCAGTAGCTCCGGCTCACATTTATAATATTAGTAACGATAAATTGTATAAAGTAAAAGGAGGAGAGGGTGAAAATGTCTTTAAAAGGCGATGTCTGACTGGCTTCGACACACATCCACAAAGAGGATGTACATTAAACGTGCTGTGATTTGACATATTGTTTTAAATAGTTATTACAATAGATTGATGAAATATAATCCGGCTTTGTTCGAAAGCGAACAGTTGCTTAAAACGTAGTGGATTTAGCTATCTTTGTATTTTACAAGATTATCGCTTTTTTTAAGAGAGTCTATCGAGACTGCCTATCGAGGCTGCACTATCGCTGCAACCATTGACTAGTTAGCTAGAGTGTTACTCTGTCCGATTACTGTTTGAATATTGGTCATTATTCATAATTTATTCTTAAAAGCTTAGAATATTGATCTATTTAATTTAACTGTTTCTTATGTACGTGTTACCCCGATATATGAATTTTTGGTGGGTTTTATCAAAATTTGTTATAATAAATCCTTTTTGAAGTCATCCGCAGTGCATTTGCTGCTCTTAATATACCGGCAGTTTTAAAGCCAATAGGGCTTTGCAGTTTGAAGTATGTGTTGTCCTGTAAGTATCTAAAAAAAAATTCAAACGTTTCTAAATCACAGCGCGAGTTTGTCTCGTAATGGGCTACGCTGAAAACCAGCGCTGTAGCATTTGCTACAGCATACGCTGAACTGTGTCCATTTTCGCATCATTCTCGAATTTTAGAAAATACATAATGATATTGTTATGTTTTAACTTTAGGTGTTTCATAATATTTATTTTTGTGTGTGAAATAAAAATATGTCTATGTCAATATGTATTACCCGCCGCGATGGCAAGTGTCACTTTGACGTCGAGACAGTTGATCCTTGGATCCCAGAGGCGGAGAATGTACAAAGTTCTATAAATTAACATTGTATATTCAGTCGCAAGATAATAAATAAGCTGTAGGAACAGAATTATCGGAAAGCAGGCGAAGGAGAAAACTTTAATAACTCAATTAAATGAAACTACAACGTACAGCGGGTAGTCCTAACTTTGATAAATGAAACTAGACTTTATGTAAATGTTTAATTATTGTTAGTGTTGTTCTTAACTTGACCTACAGTTTAATTTCTATGCAACTCTCTATCTAGTATGACTCAACTACTTGTATGACCCAACAACAAGTATTATTCAACTCAATTCGGCCTCACATGGAGACCTGCTCTTACCTCCAGGCGAGCGCAACATACCAGTACCAGCTTTTTTTTTTATAAGAGGGGGCAACCGTTTGCCCGTGTGAAAGGCTTACAGGGTAGATGGATGGACATCCGCAACAACAGGTCTCGAGAGTTACGTTGCGGGCTTTTAAGGTTTTTTCTTGAAGGTCCCTAAGTCGTAACGGTTCAGGAAAGCGTTCAGCCGGTAATTTATTTCACAACTTGACTGTGCGAGGCAAAAAATTTCTTGCAAAACACGCGGTTGTGGAATGCCAGACGTCAACGTGATGCGCGTGGTTTTTTGCATTTTGACGTAAAGTCCGGTGGTGGAATTCGGCCGCTGGAATCAACCTCAACAGCTCCTCTGAGCACTCCCTGTGATAAATGCGGTACAAGATGCAGAAAGAACCCAAATCTCTACGCAACCCCAAAGAATCAAGCTTCTTCCATTTGACCGCATCCAACGAAGAGCGGCTTGAATCATCGACGATCAAGTCATCTTCAATAATTGCGTAGAGATGTGGGTTCTCTCTGCATCTTCTACAGCATATATCACGGGGAATACTCAGAATTGTTCGAGTTAATATCAGCGGTCGAATTCCACCACCGGACATTTCGTCAAAACGCTAATATCCATCGCGTATTAGGTATAATGACGTCTGGTATTCAACATCCGCGCGTTTTGCTAGATTTCTTGCCTCGCACAGCAGCGCCCTACTATTATTACGCCCTGCTATTTTCCCGAACTGATACGACTTCGGGACCTTCAATAGAATACTTCTTACATATAAAATATAACATACCAGGCTAACAACTCTCTTCCAACACGCATCTCTTGACCCCTGGAATTGCGGTCCTCCTGCCTCCAAAGTTTCTTGCTCTGTTTGTTTTTTTATTTTACTGAAACATAAATAAATGAAACATTTGGTTTTTGTATATTTATATGGGCTTGTTGAGTTTCTACGACACGACGTCGTAACATGTTGCGGCTTGTCGTTAATTAAGCCTGTACATGTTATTCTATTAGGAATGTTATTTTTAGAAAATTATATATTTTATGCAAATACACTCACAATAAGTAAGCCTTTCAATGTCGTAGTAACGTAATACTCAATTATTACTTACCAGATTGTAGAACACCTTTTTTGTAATATGAAATATATTATTTTATTTTGTTAACTAAAGAACTACGCATCAGGTGATTGAATTTTTTGAATATGAAATAGTAATTGTTATTGAATTAAGCGTCATCGTCGTTCTCAAAATAGCATTGCAATATTTAGTCAAATTGTACTTGTCTGTTAGTAACTTCGATCAAAAATGTACTAGTGCGACAACTTCATGCGCGACCGTCTCACGGGATGATAGACGGTGGCGGGGACAGGGTACACAAGATAGCAGCGGTTAGCAGGTAGCGTTGCGGGGAAGGGCGACGCGTCAGATGCCGTTATAAAGTTGTCGGAGAATAGATTAAAGGCAGCAGTGCAATAAATAATCGCGTAGTTATATTTGTCTAGCCACCGTGCAGACGCGTTAGCGCTTCCATAAGAATAAAAAAACACCTTTAAGAAGCAAGGTTTCTTAATTTCAATAATATTTTCTTGTATCAATCCACGAATTTGAATTGTGAATATTTAGTAAAGCTATTATCATATTATATTTTTAAAGTGAAACTTTTATAACATAGCCTCAAATTTTTTGGTCCATCTATCGCATGTCGCATTACAGCCGGCCCCGGAGTCGGGGTGTAGATGAATCATTGATTTCAAATACTGCTTTAAGTCAGAGTAGTCTATCGTGCCAGATTTAGGTTCTACTTCCCGATTGGGAGCGTTGGGTTACCCACTTCGGGTTTTGTAAATTATGTTTTATTTTATGAATATGTATGTAAGCAAGATATAAATAAATTAGTTATTTTTCCTTTCTATTATTATGCTCTAATTAATATGTTATTTTGTGAAAAAAAAAACACTTGTATGGGGTGCCAAAATACTACAAAATTGCTTTTATTAAATACAATAAGTGTTTACAGTAGTAGAAATGCAAACATATTATAAAATTACTAAAGCTATTAGTGTATTATGTTTTTATATATTAGTTCGCTTTAAATGAATCATTATAAGATAAGTGGGCTACTTTAATTAAAAAAAAAAAAAAAACAAAAACAGCTAGTGTTTATAAGAAGAAATAAAAATATAACAACATAATATAAAAATCATATTTCCACGTAAAAGATCGTATCAGTAACCTTAATTTTACATTGGAAACGATGAAAATGATAAAATTTGCAGAAATACGGTGGTTTTTCCTAGAGATAACGCTAACTTTACGATGGCAAAATAAGCAACTAGAAGCAAAGAACAGATTAGATATAAATGAAAGCTAGCTTTCTATCCAAATAACGAAGTAGTTTTGTACAGTGAGTGACGTGTATTAAATTGGTTTACGTGTTGCCGTGAGAAATGCCTATTTACTGGTAATATTTTCAGTGACACATACTTTAAACAAGTCTTACCAGGTTAATTATTTTTAAATAATGTAATAGTTATATATGAAACTGTTGTGTAATGAGATGTGACTCATATGATACAATTATCACACTCGACTTCAACACGTGTGATAAACCCAAATTCGTGTTATAATACCTAATTATCAACAGTTGCTTACAAGACTTTATCCACACAGATAATATGAATCCTATATAAAAGATTCTGAAACAGTTAGCTTACTGCTAACATTAAACAAGCCAGTGTAACCATTACATCATCCAAACGAGTGTTGTAATGAAGACGGATGATGTAATGTTGTACTGAATTTCATTACAACACTCGTTTGGATGTAGTAATGGTTATTAGGGTGTTTTAGTGTTGGCAATAAGCTAACTATTTTAGAATCATCTAACTATTTCATATTATGGGTGAAGATAAAAGTAGTTAGCACTACAAACTTCATATTTTACATTTGTATGATACTATTTTACTAATAATGACAGTTATCGTTACCATCATTTTCACGAAGTATGAATAATTAATAATTATTCAAGTTCTAAAGACTGGCGTATTCAATATATCGTATCTATATAAAAGACTATAATATATTAATAATAATAATTATATATATTAACATCTAGATTATTTTCTTTTTTATATTATTTAAATTTATATTATTACATTTGATACTTAAAAGCTCTTTTACTTCGAACATGACTTATATATTGTAAAATATTCACTGTTTTCAAAGTGTAGCAGAGGAGTTTTTTGTATTTTCTACTCAAGAGCTCTACTTTTTGGAGCATCTTACGGTTGATTCAGTTATCTAAATTAAATACTTTTTTATGAAAATATGGGACGAGATGAGCAAGACGTTGAGCTGATGGAAATTGATCCTCCCTACCCATTACAATGCAGTGCCGCTCAGGATTCTTGAAAACACAAAAATTCTGAGCGTTACTACTACTACATTTGCACCCGTCACCTTGAGACATAAGATGTTAAGTCTCATTTGCCCATTAATTTCACTAGCTACGGCGCCCTTCCGACCGAAACACAGTAATGCTTACACATTACTGCTTCACGGTAGATATAGGCGTCATTGTGCTACCCATAATCTAGCCGGCTTCCTGTGCAAAGATGCCTCCCACTGGTGAAATACTTATAATGACAATTTAAAAGCGCTGAGTTTAAGCCTACTTGAATTAAGTTTATATGACGTTGACTGTTGACATACTTCGACTTATAATTTCTGCTAATATACGTATTGATACGTTATTAAACTATATGTATTTTAATAACAAAGCTCAACTAAACAGGTATATAATTATTAATTATCACTGTAGCATCAAATTAGAGCATACATTATGGTATTAAGCGTGGTTATATCAGAGATTATGTGCAATAAATTAATTTTGCGTTAAACTGATGAAAATTTAGAGCGTCACTGTTTTACGATTATGCAATTAGCGTATGTTTCTCTGAATTCTAATTTTACAGTAATTCGGTGAGGTTTTGTTCGTAAAAATACAGAAATGCTCAGTGCAAATAAAGAAAGTCTTGGATTTATTAGAGATTAACCTCACAAAGATTAACGTATAGAAGAGCATATTCTTAAACTTACATTATTGTTGGAAGACGCTAAGCAATGAATAATATGATTAATAACATGCTTATAAACATTCTTTAACAAATTGTATGTTTGACATCTACAGACTTGGAAATATATTTTATAAATATCCAATGGGAAAAACACAAACTTAAGGCTGAATGTGTTTGTTGTCCTGTCGGAAGTATATAAGACACTTAGATAATTTTTACGCCTAGATAGAATTTGTTGCTGTTAGACAATCGATAAAAATCAGGCCAGGAATGTTAGTTTAGTGTGCGTGACAAGCTACGTCTTACACTCGCGATTTATATGACACTTTGTGTTAGTGTGTGTGAATTGCTCATACCAGTGAGAGAAGTTAGTTTTCAAGTCTATTTTTTTCGAAGTTTTCGTAGCTATCATAGTCTATCTATATATATAGAATATGTTCTAAGATAAAACACCAGATGTAAAAAAAAATAGGCTCATAAACGACTATCGAGATTTGACGAAAAAATATACAAGACGGTTTTAAATGATCAGGATAGACTACTAAGATTATTTCTGTTGCATTTTTTTGCTGAATTTTGCAAATGATTAACAATATTGACCTCGAAAAATCTTTTTATAGCCAATGAATTTATAGGCCGTGTGGCTAGCTCTATTTGAAAATGGCAATGAAAATGACTATGTAACTAAATGAATAGAAAATGATAAATGAAAGACTAAAAATAAAATTCCTTAATGAAATACAATTTTGGCGCCACAAGCAATTCAGCGGTTTTATTTTTTATTTTTTTTAATAACAAGAAGCAAATGGCTAACCGACGATACCTTAAACGTGGTATCAATAAGAAAGTCATATTTAATGTTATAGTAACCCCTACCACATAAAAGTTTCTTGATAATTCTTTTGAATCTCGTAACACATTTGAACACATTATGTGATATTGTAAAACCATCTGGATATATATCGAAAAACAACATTTATTTATTTATTGGTCCACCAGCGTTTTTACATATAAATATTTCTGAAAATATTTACAATTTAAATTAAATGCACAGGGCAAAATCATTTAAAGGTATACACTCCATACTAATTTCGGTTATCATTACTTTATAAATCTAAAAGTGAGTTAAAAACTAAAACCAGAGAAAAACAAGTGTTACAAAAATAATTAGAAAGTCTGCAATAACCAATTGAGGGAAACAAATAATAAGTGTTTTAATCACATCTAAATATAACAAAAATCTAAATTTAAGCGAAGTAAATAGATAGTAAAATAAAATAAACTAATCTTAAATTAAATAAAAGACTTACTAACTCGATTTAACCAAATAATAGGCATAACAAGTATGTTTGTTCCTGGTAATAGATTACTCTGGATTATTTATACGTCTAGATAGACTATGACAGCTGTAAAAACGTCCAAAAACATGCAGGTTGACAGTTAAGATTTATTTGGAGTAATGCAACAAAATTGAACAATAATAATGGTTATCGAAATTCAAGAGCTCTCATAAACCTGTAATTTCAACGATTTGCCGCTTACGTCTAAAACCATGCCTGCACTTCAGTATTTCTGGCAAAACTTAGGATTAGGGATCACTCTCTGTGTGATTGTGGCCTAGATGAGGGAAATGTAAAACCATATATTATTTAGTTGTCCTTTAATGCATTTTTCCCTATACAATTTTATAGTTCCTGAAATTCCCCGTCCTACTTCCTTTAAGAATCTCCTTTCCCTGGTGTTTACTCCATTTGTATATATTTTATGTAAATATATTAGGAAAACTAAGATTAAGTTTTAAGTAACTTTCATAATACATAAGTATTGATATATTGTAATATCTCTGTGTGTTTTTTCAAGTCATTTTCCAATAATACTAACAGCAGGTGTATTTGTTTCAGATTTAACATAAAATAATAAAACTGTTGTTTATAAACACCATTAAAACTGGAATGCTATTCAGCACCGTATCTTTAGTCATTACTTTGCTTAGCCTACTAAAGAACAGAATAGAATAGAATAACAGAAAGTGACATACAAGTCGCGAGTGTAAGACGTAGGTTGTCACGCAGTCTAAAGTAATAAACCTGGCTTCTTTTCATTGTTTGTCTAGTACCAAGAAGCTCGGACGTATATATTATATAAGGTCATAAACAGTATGATTAATACAATTGCTAGAGAATTCGCTACACCATCATTGAATATACATATAAGTTATACCTTCAATGTGAATAACGCAATACTTACGTAAAATGTGCTTTTAAAATATGTCAAACCCAACAAAGACTTTAAATTAACACCGACATACAACGTTCTTTGTATTTCGTACCTCTAAATTAATAATGCAGGCTATTTTGTGAATAAACATGCTTCACAGTAAATTGAAAATGGTCACCGCTTCTGTTTTTAATTAAGTTATTCAACATATGTCTCTGTACGATGATTAAAAGTCCTTTTGATCAATTAATGAGGGTATTAAGACTTGAGTATCACGTGTTTCAAACGCGGTTTATTTTAATTATTATTACTGTACGTTCGTACATATAAAAGTTATAAGGAGTTAATCAATTAATTACACGGTTATCTTATTCGAAATATACGTTAGTGGACAATATCCTTGATTACACAAATTAAATTTGAAAACAAAATTTATGAACGATGCGGGACTCGAACCCGCGAACTCTCGCGTTAATTAATTAATTGTTTAATTGTATAGATTTGAAAGTGCGACATTTCAAGTCAATTTTCTAATATGCAAATATTGGGGATGAGCAGGCTATAAACTGTAAAGTAGATCCTGTAGATGACACCACAACCTGAGAGTTGAACAAGACATACAAGATTTATCAACGATACGTCACTCGAACGGTTGGCTCAGTGGATAGAGCGCTCGCACAGAACGCAAGAATAATAATCTAATGAAATTATTAAATAATTGTGTAATTAATCCCCGAAGTAAGGATTAAGGATTAACTTTGAAAAAAGAAAATAACAAATATACTTTATGAAAAAAAAAAATTAACTATCTTTATCTTTAATTGTGAAATTTTGGGTAGAATCTACTCAGTACATTTTCCGTATTGTCCGGACATACATACAGACAAATTATCAGAAAAAAATCTTTAAAGTACTTTTTTGGATTCCGTATTGCTTGTGGAATACAGAGCATTCATTGTTTTAAAAAAATATTACAGTTTTTTCTTTGTTACGATATTATATATAGATTAGTTATAACTTAGGTGTACTTTGTATTTAGTTCATTATTTTTAATATAAGCCATTAATAGAAGAACACTTGGAGGCAAGGCAGTGCCCCCGCCAAGTCGAGCAAATACAAACGGCACGGCCGTACCATCCTTTTCTCCAAGTAGTTCAGGCCATTTTCGATCCCTATTTCTTCGTTGGGATAAAACTAGAAGCCTGAATCTTCAGTTATCAAACAGGCATTGTAAGAACACGATATAATTTAAATTTCATTCAATTCGAACCAGTAGTTTAAGAATTATAACTAGTCAAAGTTGCTTCATTTTGTCACTTACTGACTGACCAATCATCAAAACTCTAAGGCACTTCTATCAGTCACAGAAGCTTCAAATTAAGAATAAAAATAGGGTTTAGCGTATAAATCAAGGCAGAATTTTCTTTTGCACCCAGACAATGGGGAAAGGGCTACCCTCCGGAATAACGACGGAAGGGAGGTGGTGAATGCTCATGCATACCAACGCAGCCTAAGTCTGCGTTTGATATGTGGGACTCACGTAAAACCTAAGTGCCTACTCACTGAGGTTGTTTTGTTTTGTTTATACACCACCTGAGGTTGACTTTGGGTATGTGCCCTCTAAGCCTTCAACGAAGGCGACCTTCTTGGGGAGATAGAGGCGCCAGCGGCACTCTCTATGGAGTCTCCGCTAGAATTATCAAAATATTTTGCAATTTCGGTCCAGTTACTTAGATACACAAACTGCATAAATAACTTTGTAATCCCCTATTAAATATATTACAAAGTTATTTATACAGTTGGTGTTAGTGTGGCAAGCTTAGGTGGCACTGTTGAGAGTTACAAGTCTCTGCACCTTGTATCTAATTAATGTCAACTTTGGAAGTATTAAGCCACAGGAATCCTTAATTTGGGAATACAACAGACTAAGAAGCATTTATCGTTACACATGAAGACGTTTAACTATATTTATTTTAATATTCAGTTGGGATCAATATTGAGTCAAAGTATACATTGTTTGTAAATATCTTAGTTATTCAGGCATCTACCATTCTCAATACTTGTAGTTCTATGCCAAAGAAAATAATTTGACTCATAGTAACCTACCACTCAATTGTTTTTACAAATGTTTTGAATTTCGCGTGTGTTTTGTAGATTTTCTGGGATCCTGTTGTAGAAGCGTATATATAATAAATAAATAAAATAAAAAAAGCCTTTATTGCTGTTACTAATAATAACATTTTTTAAATATATATCCTTAACTAATTGCTTACGATTTTTAATAGCTTGTCCTTCGACATAGGCCTCCTCCAAAGACTTCCATCTTTCTCTCTCTATCTCTCGCCATCCTCATCCATTCTGGGCCAGCCACTCTCTTAAGGTCATCCTCCCAACGTTTTATTTGTCGCCCTTTGCTTCTTTTGCATTCTCAGAAGCATATATATCGCCCAACAAATGAAAAATTGACTTAAACTAATAGTTGGGATAACAATTAAACTATATAAAGTGATTTACAATAGCTCACACTTTATTCCATCCCATATTAACTTGATATACATTGAAGATATTTTGAAACAAAAAGAGATCATACTATTAAGAAAATCGATAAATAAAAGGACGTTGTTCTGTCAATAGAAAAACTGTTGTAAGTATTTGAGAATAATGGAGTCTAAAGGCATCGGAAATGAGTAATGAAAGTTAGTGATTTAAAAATTAAACAAAAAACGTATTTCTGAATGATTTTATAATATGCATGTAATAAAATGGTAAGGATTATTATCGTTAGTGTGTAAACAGGTTTTACATTAGCGCTTTATAATTGCCAATTTTTAAAGTATTCATATGGATATAGTATGTTACCCTTAAGAGATAGATATATGCCATCCCGGACTTTTATGTAGATCTATATAAGATACACAATTCCTTCATACATTATTTTATTATATCTCAAAGGGTTTGGACAGTGTTTTCGTTGAAAGCTCCCAGGTGGCCTAGTTTTTCCGACACCTCCAACAAATATCGCTAAAGTATACAAAAATGTACATAAAAACTATATCTACACTGGTAAAATAGGAGGCTGCTTTGCACATGATGCCGGCTAGATTATGGGTACCACAACGGCACCTATTTCTGCCGTGAAGCAGTAATATGTAAGCATTACTGTGTTTCGGTCCGAAGGGCGCCGTAGCTAGTGAAATTACTGGGCAAATGAGACTTAACATCTTATGTCTCAAGGTGACGAGCGCAGTAGTAGTGCCGCTCAGAACTTTTAGGTTTTTCAAGAATCGTGAGCGGCACTGTATTGTAATGTGCAGGTCGTATCAATTATCATCAGCTGAACGTCCTGCTCGTCTCGTCCCTTATTTGCATAAAAAAAAATACTATATTAAATTATATACTAAAACCTTCCTCGAGAACGACGCTATACATTGGTGAAATCACCATGATTCGGTCCAGTAGTATTTTAGTTTATCGCGAACAGACGCGATGGCGATTTTTGTTTTATAATAAGTAAGAGTATTTCTTTCATGAAAATAATTGAGCTAGTACGTCAGACTTGCGAATTTATAAACAGTATAATGTCGGGAAAAGCTACAGAAAATTTTACACTTAATGTAGTGACGTTGCGTCAAACAGTGCCTTTGTTGAGTGCACAAAGAGATGCTCTACTTACGTAAGTTATGAGGAAAAACATACTCTTCATCTTCAAATTTTGTTGTAACAAATAGCATGGTATGTGTTTCGCATATTATGTATGATTAAACACCTGGTAAGATGTTTTTGTTTCAGTTTTCTTAGAAAATATTTGGAATATTTATTAATTTATTTGAAAACAAATACATATGCAGCCTTAAACATAAAGTAGATATAGTAAAAATATAAATACGGACGAAAGAATGTCTCACTCTATTGCTTATAACGATTTTTCTATTCAAGTCTAAGAAATTAACATGTGTGTCCACGCGTTGTCCGGATTCCATCTTCGACGATACGCCACAAACTAGGATACCATCCCCACCATCTGTATGTGTAGCTTTTTTCTACACTGCGGTTTTCAAGGAACTTTCTTCCATGTACGACCAAGCTGTGTAATGAGCTTCCTTGAGCGGTGTTTCCAGGATGATACAACCGTGACAACCCTGACAGGAAGACCGTAGTAGGTTCTCTTCTTCTTCCATTTAAATAATACTCTCTAATAATTGTATTCTGTATAAGTAATTCTTCAATTCAAAAGGTCCCTGGAGATGAAACATGATTTCACTTACCGAGTATTCGATACGTTAATATTGTATTAGGAAATTTGATTGATCAACGTGTGATAATTTAGCTGCGCTTCTCTAAATTGATATATCGACTGACATTATTTTAAGTAATTTAAATTTTGTAATGTTTTTCCACATTCTCTTGCAACACCAGAGGAATCACAGGAGCGCTGCTGGCCTTCGAGGAACGTGTACGCGCTTTTTTTTGAAGGTACCCATGTCATATCGTCCTTGAAACGCTTTGTAGTACATGGACGAAAGCTCCTTGAAAACCGCACTGTGGAGGACCGCCACACACCCAGGTGGTGGGGATGATACCTTCATTTGTTACGTGTCGTGCAAAGGTGAAATTTGAATGCTAAAGGTCGAATAACTACTTAATTTTTCAACTTCACAATCTTATTTTTAATGAATGCTGAGTATAGCCGTACTTGGCTTCTTTCAAATTAATTTTTCCGACTCCAAAAATTGCAATAATCGTATCTAGAATTAGATTAATTAATTATATTGTATAAAAATACGCAATTATTTTTATACTTTTTCGTGCATATTATATCTATTATTTTGGAAGTGTTTTTGAAGTCGGTTGTTTTTTTGTTAAAAAAATTTATTTTATGATTTTTAGTGAATTTGAAGTACACTAACAATTTGTCTAAATATGTATATACTAAATTTTTCAATGCAGCAATGAACGTAAGCGCATTGCAATTTGATTACAGACAGTTAGAAATTCTGCCACAAATCGCACCCATACTGTATGTCGTTAAGGAGACCCATTGGTCATCATATTCGACTACGACAATAACTTGACCATAAATATGTTATGGTAGATGACTTAAGTACCCGGATAGCATAAAAAATATTCGGAAGAGTATCGTTAATTTGCTCCTAAGAATTGAAGATTTCCATTACTTTGTCATGGATTCCGTAATCAGAACCTAACCAAACTCTCTTTGAAGTATATTCTTTCCAATAAAAAAAGGTTCATCGAAATCGGTTGGCGCGATATTGAGTTTTTCGTAAATTTATCATCCACTTTTCGTATAGCAAATTTAAGACTTTTATGGCTTTCTCATGGATGTCATTGTCAGGTTATCAAAATCGGTTCACCCAGTCGAAAGTTTTGAGGTAACAAACATAAAAAAAGGACATACCGACGAATTGAGAACCTCCTCCCTTTTTGAAGTCGGTTAAAAAAGCGATATACTCGATTGTATGTAACGTGTTGTCATTGGTAGATTGACAGATGACGGCTATAACCATGTAAAAAAAAGGAGTTAGGCGAGCAACTGTTTGCTTTCAACCTTGGCCGGATTATATTTCGTCGGCAATCGTACAAAAACTATATAAAATACAAACTATTTCAAACTAATGTCAATTGACTGCACATTTCATACTTAACTAAATTTCATATTTCACGTAGGCTGTCCCGCCACTTATTACGTAGTATTTACATCTTCTTTGCTACAAATATTATTTAAAATCTATATCTAAGCATCTTTTAATTCAAATTTAAAAATGTCAAACACATAGCTGGCAACACAAAACAAAACATTGCAAAACGTAATCTCATTGAAGTTCTGTGTAATATAAAGGCAAACTAACTAGTTATGAAACATTTTCAACATAAATTACTTAACTTCAAAGCATTTCCAGTATTTATATAAAGTATGATTCATCTTTGGAGAGATTTCAGAGAGCTTTCTTGGATCAAACCGGTAACTAAGTGTACAAGACTTGAAATGAAATATTTTAAACAAACACCGTGTGTATATACTATTATTATATTATGTTTGTGGTTATTTACAACGTAATGATATTGCTTTTAATATACTGTATGTTTGCTCAGTTGTTATTAAGAAATAATACACAAACTTAAAGACAGATTAGATGGACTAGGGTCTCAGCATGAGCTCACGTTGAGCTCTGCTGCGAAACAAATACTTAATGTTCCTTTCCCTAATCTGATATCGGATAGGTATCACTCATATTTCCCCATTGATGCCATCACTCTTTGGAATCAACTACCGCTTACTATGTCATGCACAATCATTTAAAAACCAACTAAACAAATCATAATCTATGTATTGTATGTATCAACGTAATTAAACAATAATTTAAGAGCAGAAATGTAAATTATGGAAAACCAACTGGATTTATTTCAATTAATTCTTCTAACTATATTAACAATACTATGACTACATAAAATTAAAACTATCATTACGTGGAAGCGTACGAAGAATACTGGCAGCACTACCGCGTTCGATCCGTTGACCGAAATAGCTGCCAGCGCTTGGGTTTCCAGTAGCCTTATTGAGGCGCGAAGATATATAGTAAATTATTGTTTCTATTTTTTATTTGCATATTCTTTTACTCTATTACATATAGTTGCCTGGAAGGGATCAATATATAGTGTTATGGCCGCCATTTGCTACCACGCCATTTTGCCACGATATGATAGGTAATATTATGTATGTTAGTATGTAAGTTATATTTTGTAAATGTGGTGTCAAAAATCGGAATAAATAAATAAAAACTTAGATATAAGAATACTCTATGTAATGAAAGAAAAAAATCAAAACATTAAACGAAATAAGCTATTAGCTACATGAATAATTTTGATTAAAATTTCTGAGGTCGGAATTATTGGGACCTTTAATTTAGAATTACTAACTTAGTACTAACATTTTTAATGATAAAAATCTTTATCTGAAGAAATCATCATCCGGTGAGATCAAAGGCTAAGTTTTTGATAAGGATGATACAGTATTTATTGTTATATTTCAATATCATCTTTAATAATGATTAGTAATTTTACTCGCAAAAAAAAACATTTTATGAAAGCACTAACTTCAAATGTAGGTGACGTTTTAGGTACCTACAATAGTTGTATAATATACACTTTTGTACCTAAAACGTAAATGTAAATTATCTATTCCGCACCACCCACTTCCATTTTTAGACTGATTTTTATAATTATATGAATATTAGCGCAAAGTACTTATCCCAAGACAAATAAAACATAATATAACGGTTTATAATATTAAGACGGAGGTTTATTTTTCAATATCATTCTTTGTACTGGATCATTCGAAAAATGTTTTCATAAAACAGAATGGTATAAGCATCTCACGTGGCACCCTTGTAAATTATAAATGAAATTGACAATACAAACAATCTAACATGCACAATTAAACTCCTAACCGTTCTTCATATTTTATTTGTTGGACTGCATGATTTGATCTATCATTTGCCGGTGAAATGTCAACTTGTTGAAAATTCTCGGCGTGATCAACGACTTTTTAAATTTGCTGTCTATGTTTGTACAATAGTATGACTGACACTGCTGTGCTATGTGTTAGGAAGATGTCGGAATAGAGAGGAGCTTCAGTTTTCTAAATATCAATATTTTCACACGTCTTGTACGTGTGACAATATTGATTACAATGTTTTATTTGTAACAAAACAAATGTTTTAACTATATTTACAATACTATTATTATAGTAAATTAAAACAATAGTTACGGGGAAGTGTACCAAGAATACTGGCAGCATTTCCGCGTTCGATAGCTAGACTGATCCGTTGTCCGAAAAAGCTGCCGGCGCTTGAGTTTCCAATAGCCCTATTGAGACACGTATACTAATTTGTCTATTCTCCACGCCTCTGGGCCCCACAGGCCAAGTGTCACGACACCAAACGGAACAAAGATGTACTCACTGAACCGAGATATTTGCAACGTTTGCCGTGTAAGTTAAAAATAGTATAAAGGTTTGTAAATTTATTAAAAAACATTATATCTACTATTACAATGGAAACTGATACTGCAACTTTATAACCTAAGCTTAAAATTAAAATTAATAAATATCTAAAAAAATGTAAACCGAATAAATGTTAAAAAATAACCGGACGAATCTGATTCGTCCTGCACAGTCCACATTTATTCTTAAAGGTTTGACAATATTGGTGTATCTATCGGGCAACACACGACCCATCTCCAGATATTTTCGAATTTCGAATTGTAATTTCGAATCTTAAGAAGGTAAATTCAATGTTAACGTCACGTTCATAATAAATACCCTTGAAATGACCTTAGTACCGCACTTATTCAGACATCATAGAAAATGGACGTTGCGTACCGCTGCTAAGTTAGAGATTGTAACTAATAAATCATTTTTTGCACAATTGATTTGATATTCCACCTAATCGAATACAGTATTTACTACGTAGATATTAAAGTTCATTTTGCAGCTTTACTGATATATGTTTTCGTTAAATGTTTAGTAATAATATCTTCGTACATACGTACGTTCTGGCCATCAAAAATAAAAAAAACAACAACAGAAAGTAAACAGAAAAAGTACACTAAATATTACAAAAAAAAACTACAAAAATCTGTACACTAACAAGTACAATAACAAAGACAATTTGAACGATTACAAATAAAATCTTTCTTACTTTTCAATATTTCTAGCGATAATAATACTTACTATTTGATGAGTTTATTTTTATTAAAGCACATGAATAATTGTTAACCGCCTCTTGATTTTGTAGTCTGTTGAAAATGAAGCAAGTTAAAGATAACATAGTATTATGCCAAGAAAATATTATTAAATTGTAGTTCAATTTAAAGCATTGTGTGGAATAGAGAAATTCTTTGTGCTCATTTTATTTATGTCTAGGATAAAAGTCGGTTTATATGGGGGCTTTAAGATAGCTCTATCTTATGAACTTTCAGCTTCAAACTTTATACAGAAACTGACTTTCAATCTATATTTAATACAAGTTTGTTAAAAATAACGAAAACCAATATTTTCTACATTTTGATGTTCATGGCAAATATAGCAAAAATTGCGTGAGCACCAATTTATAATATGGAATTCTAATACGAAATATATGAACAGGTGTTAAATGAATTAAAGCTGTGGAATGAGCCTCCTTGTGCGGTGTTTCCGGGACGATACGACATGGGTACCTTCAAAAAAGTGCAGACAAGTTCCTTTATCGTCGGTTAATTTAAAAAATCAGCTACCCATAGCTCTACCACATTTAAACTATGGGCTTGTAGGAGGCACAGCTATTCCAGGAGGGTACAGACTTTGGTAAAGTTTGACTATCCCTACCCAAACGTTCTGGCATAGGCCATATGTTTGGGACCTTTTGGGGAAAATTTCAGGCCTATCGGGGCATTTTGAATATATTAAATTGTTGAGGCTCTATGGCTAGGCGTTGATTTTCAGAACTGTGTGTGTTTTTTGCATGTCCCTTGGTTTCTTCAATGCATTTCATGCTGAATAGCTTGGGTCGCGCACTACAGACTTCAAATTCTGCAAGATCTTGCTAAATAAAAGCTGTCTTTGGTAATACCAGCTATGGTTGCTCCCGCTACACATGGAGGATTGCACCACGGCCAGTATGGTAAAGAAATCTTTCTTCCTCCCCTCCCAACCATCTCACTATGTAGCATAGTTCGGTTTTCTCTGGGCGGTAGGATCGGCTGGGTGGTGTTTCTCTCATTATGGTAAGATGTGTGCCCTTAAAATTTCATTCTCAGTTAGGATCATTTGACCATGTTCAACGTGTCTTTTACCGCATTTACCTCGGGAAGTATTCTAAATACCTTTTGACCTGATTCCTGCCTCAGAATTCCACCATTTAACCACATGCTACAATCTTAAAGTGATCCCACCAGATAATCAGATCGATTGTATGGCGTTCCGTAACAGTTAACGAATTTCGAAGAACTTCTTTCTACGTTTAGCCAAAGTAAGGAATTAGCTTCCCTGCTCGGTATTTCTTGGACGACTGCCACCGGTGCTTCCAAAAAGATTTACTTACTATAAGTCCAGTAAAATCCGAACGATTCTTCTTGTATTGGCGGTCATTAATTTATTTAGATGACCCTATCGCTTTTTTGTCAACTTATACCTTCCATAATGCTTATAGTCGGATAACTATCTTGTCGTCGAAGTCACTTGTGCCACCCATGAAATATCATAAAATGTTCCTGTACTTGCTGTATTCATGACCAATTCCCAATCAATAAATTATACTTTCTACAGAACGTATGCACGAAATATCACAAGTAAAAATTTTTGTAAGTTCCCTCAAAATTCTTCATAGACTCAAACATCTAACCATATACTGTAATGGTATAATCTAGACTTCTACACCATCAAATAAAAAATATTCTAAATCAGTCTATATGCGTCGTACCTATATATGCAGTAGGTACCAAATCTTTCTTTTTGAAGTCGGGTAAAAATCTCAGACTGATTATTTTTTTTATTTGAAAAATGATCGAAATGTCATTAATGGTATTTGTAAGTTTCATAAATAATATATAGAAAGGAAAAAAACATTTATGGCAATTACAAGCTGCGCTATGGCGATGAAAGAACGCGTTATGGCTGCATATGATGGATGATAGCTATGACACGAAATAAGCCATGTGGTTTGTTTTCCTTACTTGCCACCACGCATCATAGGCATTGTCCTTAGATTAAGGATTGGACTCCGCTGTGCTCCAACTAGATACCGCAGGGGTAGTCGCAAAATGCGGCAACTAATGGGCGTACTCGAGCCAGTCTCAATTAATGTGTGACGTTGATGAGCAGCATGTTCTGTTAAACTTTGCTAATAATTGAAACTTAAATGCCGGGATGCCGGGTTGCATAGAAAATCTTTTTAAAAATAATACTACAAGAAATAAGAAAGACACTGGGATCACATAACATCAGTAACTATTTTGTATTTGATTAATATCAGTGATAATAGCACGATGCGTATGTTACAAAATTTGAAAGATACCATTGAGTGTCAAGATGCCACGCACACAATAATCTAATAACTGCCGTAATAGTACGGTATCTAGTTGGAGCGCAGCGGAGACCAATCCTTAATCTAAGGCATTGTCAAAAGACTCATAGATTTTATAAAGTATTTTTTTATTATATCATGAAAGGTTAGGTAGGAAGGCTTGAAAGGATTAACCTGAGCCTCCAATGAAGGTAGTTGAACGGTGTTTGCCAGAAAGTATAAGAAAATATTATAAAGTTTGCAGCGGTGATAAAACCCTTTTCTAAATATTGACTATAAAACAGCACTCAGGATATATAAATCATGTACTGGTCCAAAATCTATAACGTTATCTCAACAAAGATATGCGGGTATTGCAAAGGAAATCCGGTGAAATCCGGCTTTGTTTAGAGTAATATACATTGGAAGTTATGTGGTCGTTAGAAGGAATTCTGCTGGAGAGATGTATATATAATTTTCTTAGAAACATTTTGTGAGATGTATAAGGGAATATTTAATGTAAGCATGTAGTTTGGTATTTGCTTTAACAATACTAACAACCAAAGAGGATATAAATGCTACAGAATAAGAGGCGAGACTGCCTAAGTAAAAATTTAAATTTAGTTTAGCATGAAACGTGCAGTGATTTGATATAAGTTTGAAATAGTAGTCATTACAGAATGCCGATTATCAACGACTTAATAATCCAGCTAAGTTTGAAATCGAACAGTTGCTGAAAACGTAGTGGATTTCGGCTATGTCTGTTTTTTACAAGATTATAGCCATTTCATACTTTCGCTTTTTTCTTAGAGTTTCGTTAGGCTGCAAACAACAATTAAGATTTAACCATTCTCTCATATTAAAAAAAAATATCAAGTTATTGCATACTAATAAAAGGAAAAACTTTCTAATAAAAGGAGAGCGCGGTATTTTTTCGGGTATACTGCAAAACCTACTATACCGATTGGAATAATTCTTATACCATAAGAAGTCTCGGAAAAGGTTTTAGTATGTGATATATTGGTGTTTATCTGGAATATATATTTTTTAACTTAGGAATACGTATATATTCGATGTACAAATATTTAAGAGAGTGACATTTCATAACATATTATGACAATTCATATAAAGTGCGGGCGCGGGGTATTTTATGTATATGGCAAAACGACGTTTGTTGTTTCAGCTAGTTTATAAATATTTTATATTTGCTTAGAGAGTATATACATATGTAATACACATCTGTTTTGTTATATAGCTTGCTTATATGTGATTGATCTCGTTGAAGTTGTGAGGTTCGCACCATCCCCAAAATATGTGGCTGGTCCATGTGTCATTTACGTGAATGTGCGCAGCTTGTAATGCCTAGTCAATCCTTTCATCGGGAACTTTTTATGTTGGTAATACTTGGTTTATTACTTTAGTTGCTCGCATGATACTTTATCTTACTTACATTGTAAGCAGTTTGATGCATCTACCTCAATTGTTATTATTTTGAGAATTTTTTATTATTTAATTACTCCTTGGTTAAACTTACACAAATAAGTCGATGTAAGTAATATATTATAACATGCTGACAGCCTAAGAACAATAGCTTTTTTATTACGGCAACTATCAGATGCTTGTGTGCGTGGCATCTTGACACTCAATGGTATCTATTAAATGTTGTAACACACGCTTCGTGTTATTTTACATTAAAATTAATAAAATACATAATACTTACTGATGATATGTGATCTCAGTATATTTCTTATTTCTTGTAGTATTATTATTACAAAGTTTTACTACACTACTCGGAAAAGTTTTAATTTAAATTATTAGCAAAGTTAACAGAACATGAGGCATGAGGTGTACCTAATCAAAGCTAATGAGTTCAGAACAAGACGTATTTCCAAATGATTTTATTATAATATGTAGTTTATAAGACTTTTCTGTGGACCCATATAAGATAAACAATTCAACGCTTCATTATATTGTTGTATCTCAAAGGGCTTAAATAACGTTAATGTATACATAAACTTAACAAATTTCATATTTAAACCTTCCTCCAGAATTTGTGAAAACAGCATGAAACTTGGTGCAATAGTTTTTGGGTCATCGCGACGGAGCACTTTGTTTTATAATATGTAGTGATATTT
Organism: Leptidea sinapis; assembly: GCF_905404315.1. NCBI lineage: Eukaryota > Metazoa > Arthropoda > Insecta > Lepidoptera > Pieridae > Leptidea > Leptidea sinapis. The sequence continues at coordinate 27,684,016 of NC_066265.1, forward strand.
TTACAACGTAACGGCATCACAAATAAACTTGATATAAAGTTATACCTGAGAGTAAGCCAAGAATATGCAAAATATTAACTATATCGCTGACAACACTGTCAATACAATGATAATTCTGAAGTTTCCCGAATGTCAAGCAGCGTTGCAAATGAACGCGATAGCCTTACAGGTCCGATTAAACCAATCATAAGTTGAATATCTACATATTTGAAAACATTTTACATAATATTATTGACAATTTGTTATGTCTTTAAAGTGATAATTCTCACTTCTAGGTAATATACACAAATATTGTAGATCCTGTAGATGAAGCCACAACCTGAGAGTTGAAAAAAGCATGCAAGATTTGATGACGATACGTCACTCGAACGGTTAGCTCAGTTGAGCAATTATTTAATTAAATTAATAAACAATTGCTCTGTCAACTGAGTTCTGCCAATCTGTTAATTAATTAAATATTTGTAAAATATTCTTGGTTTATTCTCAGGTATAACTTCATACCTAGTTTAACGCGTTTATTCCGGCACTCTTATTCCAAAGGCGTAGACCCTGACTCATGGAAGTCAGCCCTTGTCCATCCAATCCAAAAAAAAGGAGACAGTTCGGATCCGGCGAACTACAGGCCTATTGCTATCACCTCCCTGCTCTCCAAAATCATGGAGAGCGGCTATTGAAAGCAAGGGGGAAGGCCTGGCAGTTAGCCTGGATATAGCGAAGGCCTTTGATCGTGTATGGCACAAGGCGCTCCTCTCAAAACTTCCATCATTTGGGCTTCCCGAGAGCTTGTGCAAGTGGACCTCCAGCTTCCTCACTGGGCGTAGCATACAGGTCGTTGTCGACGGATATTGCTCGAACCCGAAGCCCGTGAATGCTGGAGTGCCCCAAGGCTGTGTGCTATCTCCTACGCTGTTTCTTCTGCATATCAATGATATGTTGGACACCTCTAACATGCATTGCTATGCAGATGACAGCAGTGGTGATGCCGTATACACGGGCCATGCAGGTCTCTCTCGGGAAATAGTCCACCAGTGCCGGGAGAAACTTGTGTCTTCTATGGAGTCCTCTCTCGAGAAGGTCGCGGAATGGGGTAAATTGAACCTTGTCCAATTTAACCCCCAGAAGACTCAAATTTGCGCGTTTACCACTAAAAAAAACCCATTTGTCGTATCACCGCTCTTCGAGAACACTTCTCTTAAAGTCGCACCTAGTATCGGAATACTGGGTCTCGAAATCTCGAGCAATTGCCAATTCCCTGGCCATCTGGAGGGCAAAGCTAAATTGTCTTCGGAGAAGCTGGGCGTCATCAATAGAGCACGGCAATACTTCAAGCCGGCCCACATTCTAGCGCTCTACAAAGCGCAGGTACGGCCACACATGGAGTATTGCTGTCATCTCTGGTCTGGTGCACCCCAGTATCTGCTCGATCCATTTGACCGCGTGCAACGTAGAGCAGCTCGAATTGTCGGGGACTCAGTGCTCTGTGAACGGCTGGATCACTTGGCGTTGCGTAGAGACGTCGCTTCATTGTGTGTCTTCTACCGCATTTATCACGGGGAGTGTTCCGAAGAGCTGTTTAACCTGATTCCTGCCGCCGAATGTCACCTTCGCACGACACGCCACAAGGTAGGATATCATCCCCACCATCTGGATGTGTGGCGGTCCTCCACAGTGCGGTTTTCAAGAAGCTTTCTCTTTACCTTCAAAAAAAGCGCGTACAACTTCCTTAAAGGCCGGCAACGCTCTTGTGATTCCTCTGGTGTTGTAAGAGAATGTGGACGGCGGTGATCACTTAACACCAGGTATATGTACGCTCGTTTGTCCTCCTATTCCATAAAAAAAAAAAAGTTTATTTGTAAGGCAGTAAGAGTTCTTAGCTAAAAGTAAAAAAAAACCGGGAACATACAAACTAGAGTTAACAATAACGCTTAGAAAACCAACGTAGCCTACATTAAGGTAACAAATGACACTTGACAACAAAAAACGCTTTTAAAATAGAACGAGTGAGAGACATAGTTACGTTATTGTGAGTACGTCGAGCTGGTCCCGGAAATATTACACGTAATGTTTCAGGTTCCACAACAAACACTAAAGCGAAGTTCTTGTTTTGTACACAAAAGATGTACCTCTTGTCTCTTGATTTTCAAATGAAAACTATTTGAGAACCAAACATTAACGTCATTACCTAACGGCTGTTTTCAATAACGTATCTCTCACGGACACATTGCTATCAACGTTTAATGACAAGATCTTATCTATCCATACTTATGTCCAATATACGGCCATTTTTCATTTAACTTACTAGAGGTAGACAAATCTATCCTTTTACGCTTACTTACATTTCAATAACCTATTGACAGATAGCATTGGACTATTACTATATTGGACATAACTATGGATAGATAAGATCTTGTCATTAAACGGTGACAGCAATGTATCCGTAAGTTACACTTAGGATAGATTTTATTATTGTTATAATTATTTTATTGAAAACGGTCGTAAGTTATAGTCCAATGCTTTATGTCGATAGGTTATTGAAATATAAGTAAGCGTAAAAGGATAGATTTGTCTACCTGTAGTAAGTTAAACTAAGGATAAATAGGTTATTGAAAACGGCCGTAAATAATGCTTGCTTTCTTTAAAGCAAGCAAAAAAAAATAAAACTTCGAAAGAATGCATCAGCCTAGCTAACTCTCTAAGAAAATGCGATTCACTCGATTGTACGAGTATGAAACGTGCAGTCATTGATAGATTAACAGATGACTATAATCTTGTGAAAAACGGAGATAGCCGAAATCCACTACGTTTTAAGCAACTGTTCGCATTGAAACTTAGCCGGATTATACTTTGTCGCCAAAGTATTCTTTTCTCAGTTCATTTGACACTTTAAAAGGATTTTGTTTGCCAAATGAACAATATTGCATTATACTCGAGGAGATGACTTTCTCTGTCGGCTAGGAAAATTTGAAGTTGCTTATTACGTAGAAACTGTCTAAAAAAAGCGATTCACTCGATTGTATGAACGTGCAGTCATTCATAGATTGTCAGATGGCGGCTATAATCTTATAAAGAAACAGAGATAGCCGAAATCCACTACGTTTTAAGCAACTATTCGCTTTCAAACTTAGCTTTTAAACTTATTATACTTCGTCGCCCAATTGTAATTACTATTTCAAACTTTTGTCAAATCTCACTGCAAGTTTCATACTAAACTAAATTTCAATTTTTACTCAGGCAGTCCTGCCTTTTATAACGTAGTATTTACATCCTCTTTGGAATGCTTTCTGAAATATGTTCTAGAACGCTAAAATTTAAATTTATTGCCTTTAAATGTAATACGTTGTGCTGAATCCGTTAGTATTGAATGGTGACGTCATATACAAAATTAATTAATATCTGTTGACGCAAGCTCAAACTATGAATAGCCTGAGAACAGTAAACACTATAAAATTCTATGAATAAATTATGCTACTTAACAAGACATAGACGTATTCGAGTTGTGGCTGTCGTGTTTCTATAATAAAAAAGATACAAAATATTACAGCAGTTAATTTAAAAATATTATGCTATTTTTGTAACGATATGGGAGGTGGTGTGTACATAAATCACTTTAATTATTTTTTCTATTGAATCCACATGTAGGCGTTAATAACAGTAGCAATAAAACACGGATAATTAATAATTTGGCTTATTTTCTAAATTGATAAAAGGCATTTATTTTCTCAAAATTGATTCCTTTAGAATTCTTTTTGATGTCATTTCTAATATATTAGATACTACTACCGCTTCGAAAACAAATGGCGCTCTGAGAGAGAAGAAGCGGCGCAAGAAACTCTCCCAGCCTTCTTTTCACTCAAACAACAGTTTCATTTACGAAAAAAACTCATGCGTCTTTTTAAAATGGGCAAACGACTCTAGCAAGATACTTCTTTACCCGCATGAGTAATACAAAATGATCCTATCGATATTTTGTTTTGAAATAATAAAATTAGAATGTGTTATTGTGTGAGTGTTGCCAGTGATGATATAAGAAACGCAGACGTGGTCGCTAAGTATAGCCTAAGAGAAAGCTCATGGTCGCTCAGGGGACAATAGAGAAGGCTATACTTGGAGTATCCCTTTTATTTTATAACAATAAGGGACGAGACGAGCAGGACGTTCATCTGATGGTAATTGATAAGCCCTACCCAGTACCGCTGAGGATTCTTGTAAATCCCAAAAATTCTGATCGGCACCACAATTGCGCTCGTCTCCTTGAGATATAAGATGTAAAGTCTCGTTTGCCAAATAATTTCTTACACATTACTACTGCACGGCAGAAATAGGCGCCGTTGTGGTACCCATAATCTAGCCGGCATCCTGTGCACAGGAGCCTTACTTTTAACAGGTTCTACTTACCTTACGCCTCAACAGATGTCACTTTTATCTTCGAAATCTATGTTCTCATGAGACGTTCAAACTTCAAAGGGAACAATTGTAATTAATTTAGTTCGTTATAATTTGAATGTTCATTTAATCTCATATGTATATATATATATATATATATATAAATATAAATTTCTAGTTATCTTAAATAATCCTTAGTTTTAAGCCAGCCAATGCAAATATCGACTCAACAATATCACGCTGTTGAACCGACAGGTAAGTATGAAACAATTTTAATTACGATGCAAAATAATTGAGCGGCATTATCCATCAGGTGTGGTCGTGGCTTTATGCTACAGATGATTGCTTTATGCTGCGGTATAAATAATTCGAATTGCGTAAATAAATTATTTTAAGTATTCTGTATTGAGTTTTTCTTTTGCTTTTAACTCATATTGATATGCGATATTAATTGCAAGATATAGCTATTATTACTTACTTAAACATTCTTATTTTTGAGGATAATAAATAGAAATGGAATAAACAGATTTTGAATTTCTTAAATTTTAAATCAGTTACTTTACTTTACGTTAGTTTACTTTATGACTTATTTGTGATATAAATAATACATCGACTTATATTATAAAAAAAAAACATATTTATATCGAAACGTCTTTTAAAAGAGTTGAGGTTTCATAAATGTTTTAGAATATAATAGCAGAGTAGTCGTGAAGCTGTGGAAATAACTATTAACTTACCTACAGAACATAATTTCAAAGTTTTGATAAAAATGTCACATTTTGAATAACAACATCAATTTAGCCATGGATTAAATTGCATGGCATAGGATATTATATCATTGTGCTCTTTGTTTCACTTGGTTTTATTTTCAGATTTTTAAGATAAAGTATATTTATGGAATTTGTTCTGTACTGGGACATGTGAAACTTAACAATAGCATTGTCACTGGTTTAAAGTCACGAACTTTATTTAGTTATAATAATTATTATTTACCAGAAAGCACCACGCATGTAAGTTTGTTTCAAAAAGGCTTTTTCAAATTGGTCCAAGTCTGGTATTATTGTTACTTGTTTCGATATCTCGTTTACAACTTAAAATATTTATTTATTTTGGAATATGTTGAAATGTTTTTCTTTATTTGAAAAACTATCGCAAATATACATATTTCAGTAGTTATATTGTTCGAATATAGCATAGTTACATAGTTACACATTTTAAAACATACACAAACAGTCTTGCACTTCAAGGTCAATCAAAGTCATGAACTTGTTTTTAGTCTTTCGGAATGAATATCTCAATTATTACTATTAAAGCTTGTATTATAAAGAAAATATAAAGAAGATTATAAAACCAAAAACACTAATAAAAAAACCAATTTTTTTTATTGAAAATACTCATTTATTCAAAAGTATAACGGTTTTTCAACTTTGTGTCGTGTGTGTAAAATAAAATAAAACAAAATATGAATAATTTATGCATGGTCGTATAGTTTGTTTCGAAAGCTTTCATATACATTAATTGATATTATCCTAACTATAAGCATTATTTTGCTGTACGTAAAATAATAGACATAGATACACTTTCTCGCGCGTAAAATTCTCTCGCGAAAATCGCTCGGGAATGAACCGATTTGAAGCTCGGAAAAGGGATCGTTTCGCGAAAGGTTAAGATAAATAAGAATGCTTGACAACTACACAAAAAAAATTGAGATCTAAATAAAGCCAGCTTTTTTCGATAGTCCTAAAATGTTGGTTGCAAAAATTAAAATAAATTTAATTCTTTTTCTCTCTTGACACTTAATGTTATTTCTTAAATATGAGGATTGAATTTTGACAAGTATTACCAATTTTGCGAGCAAAGAGATATTATGTCCTAAAATGTATATGAAAATATAACATAGTATATTAAATTTCTAGTAGTAGTATTATAATAGCGATAAGCTAATTATTCAAATGTAAGGTAACCAGTAGGTTAATACGAAACAAGTGGAGGCTTTTGTGCACAGGATGCGGCTATATTATGGGTACCACAACGGCGCCTATTTCTGCCGTGAAGTAGTAATATGTAAACTTTACTGTGTTTCGGTCTGAAGGGCGCCGTAACTTGTGAAATTACTGGGTAAATGAGACTTAACATCATATATCTCAAGGTGACGAGCGCAATTGTAGAACCGCTCAGTATTTTGGGTTTTTCAAGAATCCTGAGTGGCACTGCATTGTAATGGGCATGGCGTATTAATAAACATCTTTAACCATTACAATAATTACCATCAGCTGATCGTCGTGCTCGTCTCGTCCCTTATTTTCATTAAGAAAAAAAGTCTCAGACCTGAATTATGTTGGGTATTAAATGTTTCTTGCATAGTATAGTCACTTGCCTAGGTAGGCAAGCTACTTGCTTGCCTACCTAGTCAAATGGATTGTAACTAAGTATTCAAAAATAGCTCAAATTGGTTCGTCTAACTTAACAGGAAGGCAGTTTGTATCTCATCACCAGACGTCCCTCTTGTGCTGCACCTAAATATTTACTTCTGGCCGACCAAATGAATTATGCATCCTAGATTAGGAATCACATGTACGTGCCGTAGGATATGGACAGCTACTTGTACGGACAGCTATCTCCATAAATAAGGTAGTAAGCATCATGTGTCCGTGACTTTTTTAGAAGTGAGAGGGAAGGGAGAGTTACGCTGCTGTCTTATGACGTCAGCACAATCGGGCCAGACTCGTCCGGGTTACTTACCACACTCGCACAGAATACCGGCGTGAAGTAGCGGCCTAGCGCCGCTATATTTCGCATAGGTTAGTGTCGAGGTCCGGACCACTCCAATTTAAATGCCAGCCGGCCTTGTATTTCCTTACGGAGACGCAGATATCTCGACCTAGCGATACGTCATATTAAACGTGCCCGGGTACAAAATTGAGCACAGTGTTTTGCCGCAAGCCGGGGTATGTGTGTACGTTAGGGAGGATATTTACTGTCGCCGTCTCGGCAATTTTGAGTGTAAAGACCTGTCTACTCTCTGGCTGCGTGAAGATTTTGAAGACCGCGTCCACACTTGCTTCGTGTTTTTGGTTTGACAGTGTTTCCTGAGATGAAGCTGTATGGATTTCTGGCTGAATGATTTTACAGAGTGTTGTTATTCTCAGTGTTCTACACCTTTAATTGAAAAATGGAACTTGCCTGTTCATTCATACATTTCTTTTCTCAGAAGCCACGCGTTCCTAGGAAATTATTGAAACTATCATCTAAAAACTGCGACATGAAGGCGTAAACAAATAAAGTCTTCTTAGTTAAGTTAACCAACATAAAGGTGCAACATTTTATCAATTTGCCAATCAAAACCCAATAGATGTCTCTTTGTACAAGAATCAAGAAATTTTGCAAGGGCAAGTTCTTATAGCACCATCAAGCAAATAATACTGTGTGTACTTATGAATTTAACTCGCCAAACAAATATTATTAATAAAATAAGAGTTATTACTCTTATAACTTGCTCAAGAAAATGAACAATCATTCATCAAACAATCAGTACGCACTGCTACGTTACTAAAGACTATTCATAACTTTTAATTTTATTATTATCATCTACTATTACTTAGAAAATTGAAGTCACTCAAGCACAATCCACGCAACGTTAATATAGTTGGTATTCCTCAGATTATCTACCAAAAGAATCAACTAACTAACACGACTAACTTAGTCGCCAATTCTGGAAATGTGAATTCAATTTCCATTAATCTAAGCCTGGACTGGACATCGAGAGGCGTTCCAGCTGGCGTCATTATTGTGTTTCAATGAAATTACTAGAGAGTAGAGTAGAGATTTGTTGCCAAAGTTTCGCTAAATGAAAAAACATACATTATACATAAATAATTAATATGTGCTCTTGATTTGTTTGGTAGATTTTGTTCATTTACTAATTTCGTTAGATAATAGAATAATTGTTTTATTTTATTATTAAATAAGTGTTTCACCCATATTTTCGCATTCCGTATTCACCTTAAAAGGCAATGAATTTAGTAACAAGGCTTTTGTAACTTAGCATAAATATAAATCTTATATTCTAATTGGTGGTGAATGTAAACAAATAAAATAAGTACATTCCAAATTGGAAGATTAATTATTGTATTAAAAATTATACTATTAAATGCGTAAATAACTTATGTTAGATTTCATTTATATAAGCAACATAGTAAAACTTTGCTGTTTAAGCTCCGGAAACATTAATATCAGACACCAAGTGAAGCAGAAAACTTTCATAACTCAGCTAATGAGCGACGCATGAGTAACCGATTTAGTAATTAATTAAAACAAGCCTGAATAAATTGTATTCATTAGTCATGCATTTAATTTGCTGTATATTTTCATAGATACTGAAACAAAATAGTGTTCATTTTCTTCTCACGTCCAAGTTACTTAGTTTATACTGGGGCTGCTGCTATGACTGCCTTTGACTTTACGAACTTATGGTAAACTCAATTCAGTAATTTAAAAGTTATATTTATAGTAGCTACTCAAAAGCGCTTAGCTTAAGCCAAATTGATTGAAGTTTATTTGACTTTTAAAACAGCAAATGTCGCAAAGATGTCGGTCTCAGTGAATTTTATATCTTTGTGGTTTGGTATTTAGACACTTGACTCATGGGGCCCAGAGAAATATTGCTAGTCTTCTTGTTACACTTCCCCGTAATGATAGTTTTAGTTTAATGTAATCATTGAATAAATACTATCTTTGAAAATAGTATTCTCGAAAATTATATGACTAATAACGATTATCAGTAATAAATCTACCGTAAATTAATATACTCAAATATGCTTAAATCTCTTTGCGACGAACTCAATATGCATATTTATATTATAATATTGTACATCTTAATGGATTAAGTGACAGCTTTGATATATATCTGACAAGTGAATTGCTATATTCTACTACTATTCACTTTTAAAAAAACCTATATCAGTGTTCTCTCCAGAACCTCCCTTCCGAGAACAAAACAAAATTATTATAATGTAGTATTCTGCGGGTTTATAGGGATTTATTTATACCTAATGAATTATTTAATCGTCCAAGTTTACTACTACTTAGCACAGTGTTAAAATCAACTTGATTGATGACATGTTTTTAACGAATAAACAATGATCAGAAATGATGAAAGAAATTACAGTAAACGTATGTTTAAGAAGCCACTTATAGACATATATGCATGATGCATCGGTTTGTTTGTAAATTTCCTATGTTTTGGGTTGTTAGACTACCAATATTTACCAGAATAATCAAGGCAGGTATTCTGATAGTTTACTGTAATGTCGAATGGTATAAACTGGCATGGGGGTTCTCACTTCTACGAGAAGTCTTTTAAATTTAGTTTTTCACTTCGGTACCATTAAACTTTTCTGTTGATAATTGGACTTGCTATGCCACTAATCATTATTACTTCTAACTACTACCTTTTCATTTTAAAGTTCGTAGTAATTCGTACGTGAGACTAGTAAGAGAGTAAGAGTACTGAGACTTTCATTGAATACATTGCCTGACAATTTTTTTTTTATTATCTTGGCGTCTTCATTAATTTTTTGTGTATGTCTCTTAAACATCAAGTTACACGCATTTCATTGAACTTGTACTCGTACTTACGTAGGTGTAGGTGTAAAGTGCGTGAGTTGCACCTTGACGTAAGCCGTCGGGATTTTGAAGCTTGCATTGCGAACACAGGTTTGTATTTTTTTACGGAAAAGGAGAACAGACGAGTATACGGTTCATCTGGTGATAAGTGATCACCGCCGCCCACATTATCTTGCAACATCACAGGAGCGTTGCCGGCCTTTAAGGAAGGTGTACGCGCTTTTTTTGAAGGTATCGTCCCGGAAACATCGCACAAGCAAGCACATTCCACAGCTTTGTAGAACGTGGAAGAAAGATCCTTGAAAACCACTGTGGAGGAACAAAATCTTGAAAAAGAATAAAAGGATTTATTAATTATAACTTGAAAATATTTGTGGGATATCCAAAGGAACGTTTTCACTGAAATGACCACGTATAGTGGAAAATGTATCCAATAAATATTACAATATAATATATCATTAAGTCTTAGGTTATATATTTTTATTACTTTTCCTCAGTGTAACAACAGGCTTGATTTATTACGGTAGGCAAGCATCGATACAAAAAGTGACTGAAAGGAACTTTTTGGTTGTTCCTTCATAATGATACATTTCTTGCGTCCAGCTTAACATGAAAAACAGCATTTGGATTTATTATAAAAAGGAATTTAAAAAAAAACTATTTTATTTAGAAAATTAGTGGGGGTCTATAAAACCAATTAAGATAAGACATTGATGTATTTTATACTCACCATTTTATTGAGGCTGAATAAACCCAAAAAAAAAGAAGTTCAAAAAAAGGAACTTATTACTACTGAATATAATGATGTATATAATGATGTATATGATACAGAATGTCATTTTCCCATATAAATTCCTATGTTCCTTTTTTCAGTTATGTTTCAACTAGATAAGTTTTGGGAAAATTATTTATTGATATGCTCTGATAATGGTTGTTATGAACACTGCGATACTCTTTAAATATATATTTATATCGCAATAGAACTGGCAGGATAAAAATGGACTGTATACATGTAAGTCAGAAGCAATGTTTTTTGTAGTGTTTTTTTAGAGAGACAAAATTACTTATGGATATGCTGTTGTCTGGTTAAATTGTGGTATTTAAATATTTAACTGACGAGGGGATAGGCACTGCACCCGCCAAAAAGTTTTGAAAAGTTGTTTACTTCAGTAATTGCTTTGATTAACGCGAGTGTTACACTTAACTAAAACCCTTTTAATGGATTAAAATTCGTGTATTATAACAGTGTTATCGTAAAAGTTACATTTTTATTCCTCTATCTCTCTGAAACTGAGATCTGGAAAGGTCTTGAAACGTAAGGTTAAACTACTAAACAAAAAAAAAATTAGAATTTAACTTTTATGCAAAAATATGATGTAAAAACACAGTTACAATTACATACACGCGTTTTAATACTTCAAAACTTTACTTTTTGTGTTTTATTTAATTGTTTACTTTACTCAATAAATACTTGAGATAGTAAGTAAGTAAGTAAGCTCCATTAGCATACGATACAAACTATCCCGTTTGTAGTAAATTTGATAAGCAATTAGTTTACAAAATCTACCAAAAACTAGTTAAATATAGTATAAAGTTGTTTGAAGTTGGAAATTAAATATTGAATTGTGAGTATTAACTCAAAGGAACAAATACAAATTCAATTAGGACCGATCAAACACAGAAACGTTATAAGATATTGATCGCAGATTAGGATTTTGTTATTAAAATAGCCGACTCGGTGAAAGATGGAGAAAATTAAAAAAAATTGTAAAGTTAAGGGTCACTGTTCAGGCATTATCTATAAACCAATTTAAATGTTTTATTAAAAATGGCTTCGTCGTAAGTCCTACTAGTCCACAGCTGTAAAGATATATACAGGTGCCCCAAAGTTATGGGACATGAAGGGAAAGTACCTTAAATATCGAAGATAGGCTATTTTACTGAAAAAAGACTTTATGTTATTTTTAAAAGTTAGTACTTCTGCATTCAAAGATTTTCTAAAAATTACTTGCCTCGTCTGGGAATCGACCCGACTGAAATTTAAAAACAAAAACACCCCTACTTTTATAATTCCAATCGAAAGAATGGCCAAAAACTAGTAAGGCTTCTTAAGTAACATAGTATTTTAAAAGAAAGGAACAACGTAAAATGAATGTTTTCCTACTTGGATTGGTACGAATGGACCGATTAGATGGCCGGCCAGATCCCCGGACCTTACACCATTAGATTTCTTCTTTTGGGGATACGTGAAAGATATGCTATACAAAAAACGATACGAGAATGTGGGCGAGTTACAAACAGAATTGTGCCATATCATATCGAGTATTCACCATAAAATGATAAGAAAATCAACAGGCAGCGGACTCATTAAAAGATTGGCGATTTGCGTAAGACAAGAGGTATCACATTTTGAGCATTTAATTAATTAATTTACAAAAAAATACCCACTTAATTGACTATTTTCGCCGCTTAATCAAGTCGATATAGTTATATATATTCTCCTTGAATTTATTTTATGTAATTGTTACAATGAATATAACCAGATTCAAACCAGGGGAATTTACGCAACAGGAAAGTTCACAAACACTTATTGATAAGAACAAAGGAAACATAGCCGAATGCAGATTATGACTTTTAAAAAACATATACACAACAAAGCACTAATAAAAATTGAGAAAAAGGGTTTTGACAGTGCCGAGGAAGAAACTACATGATTTGAACTAGAATTGATTTGGAAAAAACCACAGAACAGGTGAAATATATATCCCCTATATACGGTCAATTCGTAACGCATTGAGAGTATCCAAAGAGCATTCACACTACACCTTGCAAACATTAGTATTGGATTCTCTCATAGACACTCGTACCATCAGCGCCTCAGGAAATTTAATATGATTTCATTGCTCGATCGGAGATCTCTTGCTGGAGTAATATTTCTGTAAAAACTCTTAAACGGTCACATACAATGTAGTAACCTCTTACAGAATATTAACCTTGGTGTCCCATATTGATTCCCAAAGTTCAAATTCAAGTGAATCTTCCAAGTTCCTTCTGTAAAAACCAACCTGAAATCAGGCACCTCTCGCTCGAATTCTTCGCAACTACAATAAGTTAAATGATACCAATTCAGAACTTGATATTATATTCAGTAGTGGTCTGGTCAACAACGCTTAGCTGGTACTCAATCTGCATTTGTCAAATAAGTACTTTTTCTCTTTTTTTTTGTCGTCTCCATCATTGTAACTTGTACTTTCATTTCTTATTTTGTTTTTATTGTAGCGATAATATTGATTCTATTTTTCAGAAGTAAAAAGGGGGTAATTTTGTAATTTTTATGTTCACCATAATTGTACTATACTTTAGAACTACAAATCATAAGATAAGGAAAATTGTATTGTATATGATGTGGTGTGCTTTAATAAATAAATAAATAAAGGCATAAAATCTAACGTAGCCAAGCGATAAAATAAAATGATATTAATGACAGTCGACGAAAACTGCTTTAAAAGAAAGTTGAGCGTCGCTAGGGTTATTATGGGGCTACACCATTCCGGTCTCCGAATATTACGCATTATTTTTAAGATTTCATAACAAACAGGTAAACGAAGTTTTTATTGTACCTACAATACTTTTGTAAAAATATCGCAATGAAGAGAAAATTCAAAACATAACTTTTTCTTTAAGCTCATTTCGTGAAGAAATGAAAAACCAAACTTTCAAAGCAGATTATATTCATAAAGCTTGTTTAGGGTAAATCTTATTTGTTAAACAGTTTGTTTGAAGTATTTTCTTGTCAATTGTGAAAACCATTTATTTCATTTCGTCATTCGGACTCGTTGTTTTATATTAATTTAATATCGAAAAGAAGAAAAGAACCTCTTTAGCCGTCACGTTAAACAGAGTAGCAGATTGATATAGGCTAGGTAAATTAAAGACATTGTTGTACACGCCCCCCACTAGTGCAGGTAATACATCATAATATAAACTTTTTTCTTTTTAGAATCTAATCTACACAATCCAATAGGTATATTCACGACGCTCGAGTAATTCCCTATTTAGTCTCTTGGGCTCCCCTACTATTATATAAATCGACATTATTTTGTCAAATGCTTGTCACTCTGTCATGCGATTCATCAGATAACTATGATAACTGCTACTACATCCATCCTATAACTTAAATGGCCCTTGCCTGCTAGATAATATATATATATATATATATATATATATATATATATATATATCTACACATTGTGAAACGCAAATGATGTCTTTATTCGTTAGGTAAGTAGCGAGTAGCTTATCAGGAAATTATTTGGACATTGTGAAACAGCCCTTAAAGTAAATATAATAAGGGATAGAGTGAACAAAACGAAATATTTTTATAGACAAAACTTGGCAATGATCGGTCTTGAGGAACGTAAAAAAAACTATGCTTAAAACTTAGAATTATAATAATTCTATAATATGAAGATAGATGAAAATTACTGAATGTAATTTTCAAAATAATATTGATTAAATTTAATAGGATTTCTACAAAATAATGTTAACAAAGTTAAAGTAACAAGTTTTACGTTTGATGTGCAATCCGAGTGTAATCTAATTCTATTCCAAGTGGTGCGTTGCCAGCTGTTAAGGTGGGTATACCCTAAGCTTGATGTCCTTAAGATGTATCGGTTCGGGAATAGTGCAGCCGGCAGTTGATTCCACAAAGTGGCTGTAAAGTGTAAAGGGTCCTTACAAGCCAGCACCACTCTTGTTATTCCTTCGGTGTTGCAATGTGGACGGCGGTGATCACTTCACACCGGGTGACCCGTACGCTCACTTGTCCTCCAAAAAAGGAGTTCCTTGAAAAACGAACGGCTGGCAGTGGGTGTCACTTAACCGCAGGTGATCCTCTTGTTGGTTGCGTAACTTTTTCTCACATAAAATGGGGGGACTGAAGTAAGTCGAAAAAAATCAGAATAAAAAGTTAGATACTTACTGGAAAAACATCGGTTTCAATTGAATTGCACTTTAATATTTCAGTCACCTACATTTATTATCTAATCAAATAGTATGTTAAATAAATGCATGAAAGTTATGTATTTAAAAAATATACATAATAATAATATATAAATACTATTTAAAATATTATCAGAAATAAAAATCAAAAATCAATATGAGTAAACAGGATTTTACTTATCCCACGTGTAAAAAAAAGCTGAGACATAACTATTTCAAATTATTGAATCAAAATAACATAACAGACCTACAAACACAAACCACATAATAATAGCTGTGACAAAATACTAGTTTTTACTGAATGATTCTATCAGTAACCAGTAACAACTGTTACTTAAATAACAGGCGATACTAAATACTCTATCTCACTTGTCACTGTTACTTTTTGTATCTTGTCACAGTGACAAGTGGTGATATTTTAAAACCTGCTACTGATACCTGTGACGATTAATACGTCTCACCCCTACTGAAAGTATGAGAGAGTTTTAGCAAATCAAGAATTAATAAAAAAAAACGAATTATTGTATGCACAAAGATCTTCCTAAAGAGGTACCTACAGGCTACATGATTGATTCGGAGCTTTTCTATATTCTTCCCCGCAGTATCTGCAACGTCATTCCAATCACATATTAATTATTAAAATACTTCTTGATGAGTAATATGATTAAACGTGAAAATTATTACTGTACTACTAATTGTTAGAGAGTTAAGTAGGATTATGAGAAAAAAAGGTAAACAGGTCGGTACGTACTCTAATAGAATGGGATGTTCTCTTGAACAGAATAATTCTTTTGGGTCTATCTACACTTCGTTAACGTAATGTGTTCGGAGTAGAAGATAAATAGATTATGTTGCCGTGGTTCTAACTATCCGTAAATTAGAAAAAAGACACGCAGCAAATATATATCACTTATACGTATTCTTACTTGATACAATCCCTACTAATATTATAAATGTGAATGTAAGTTTGTTTGTTACGCTTTTACTCTGGAGCTACAGAACAGATTTTGTTGAAATTTGGTACAGCGATAGACTAGAGATTTTTTTATGCCAATACGGTACGAGACATTACAAAAATTCTGGGCGGCACTACAATTGCGCTTGTCACCCTGAGACATAAGATGTTGTCCATCATGCATACCTGCATTATAAAATACGTTTAATTATCAAAATGTAGTAGAGTAGTAATTACAAATCAATATATTATGTATGTCGTTTTAACATTAAATTAGGTGAAGGAATAATAATATAGGTTTTGACTGTAATATTGGCGCAAACTCCTAAATGTTTTTTAATAATTATAAGTAGGTATTGTAAGGATTAGTAACAATGTAACAAAAAGGTCGGATAACGAACGATTTCTGTCATTTCCACACTGAGCAATGGCGGGTTGGTCTTCTGAAGGATTAATGAATTAAGCCGGCTCCACCGAGCCCGACACACGCGTTCAATGACCACATCTTGCAATTAGAGTCACAATATATCAAATCTCAGATAGAATTATAATTTATAATTAATTTATCATCTATTAAATATTCAAAATCAAATATTTTTATTTAAAATAAGATTCAAAATCACTTATTAGACGTCAAAACCTACCACCCATTCAAAATAGACTGCCTCAGACATGAGAAGAACGGGCGCAAGAAACTCAGCAGGCTTTTTTTATTAAAATACGGATTACAATGTAATATCGTACAATAAACATTTATAATTAAAGAGAGTGTTAGCTTCATTCCCAGTCAGTGGTATCATTAAGAAAATCGTTTATGATATAGAAGCCTTTCCCACATAAACGTTCTTTAACAATTCTTTTAAATTTCGTAAAATATTTGTTTTGTACATTTTTATATTTATATTATATTACATCGCACAATAAAAGACTTACTAAATCGACTTAGCCGAATAGTAGACATAACAAGTTTGTTAGTTCCTCGTGTTAACATTATGATTGTCACAGTTTCTAGCAAATTCCTCAATGTGCTTATGAATGAAGAATATATTGAGATACATTAATCTATCTTAAACATGTTTGCCATAATAGATGGGGCACACTAAAAGTTTTGCACTGCTGGCTAATCGGAACTATTTAAATTTCGAATGTTATATTTATTGAAACTTTTTGCGTGAGGCGATGGTTTGCTGAATTTGAGAGAGGTCATGTTTCTTTACATGACGAATTTCGTGAAGTGCGGCCTTCATCTGCCGTCAACGAAAATAATGTGGCTACTGTTAAGCGTCTAATTGAAGAAAATGAGCGGATTACCTATAAGACAATTCGAGGAATATTGGGCATTTTTATGAGCCAAATTCAGAAAATATTACACGAAGAATTGAAAGATTCGAAACTTTGTTGTCGTTGGATCCCTCATGAACTTACAGCGGAGCAGAAGCGGGCTCGCGTGGAATGGTGCCCACAGATGCTAATGAAGTACAACCAAGGACAATCTAATGCTGTTTATGACATTGTCACAGGAGACTAAACGTGGATTTATTGTTTGGAACCCGAAAAAAAAGCAATCTTGTGAATGGGTGTTTGAAAATGAGAACAGGCACACAAAAGTGAGGCAGGCGAAAACGTTGGTATAAAAATGATCGCATTTTTTCTCAGATACGGCTTACATCTACACAATTCCACTTGCAGATGAAAAGAGTCTTAATGCCCAGTGGTATTCTACCATTTGTTTACCCAGGGTGTTAAAAAAGTTCGCGAAAGACGACCAAAAAGCCGCGTTCTCCAACATCATGACAACGCTTTTTCACACACGGCCAATAAAACTAAGTCATTTTTAGCTTCCGAAAAAGTACAACTCGTAACCCATCTTCCCCAAAGCCCCGACCTTGCACCCTGTGATTTCTCTATTTTCCCAAAAATCAAAGATTTGATGAGAGGTTTCACTTTTACCAATTCCGAAGGGGCAATGACAGTGTTTAATCAGCACGTAGAAAAAATGCCTTCAGATCTGTGGCCTTCCTGTTTAAAAAAATGGTTCGATCGCATGAAAAATTGTTTAATATTTTGAAAAGCAATAAACATAATAATAGTTTCATTATAACATGTTGTTTTTTTAAGCAACCCAACATATTTTACTTTAAATCTATAATTATAACTTTGTGAGTCCAATGCTGAATTCCACGCAGACAAAGTCGCTGACTCAAACGCAAGTCATTAATAATTTGCCATAACAAATCTTAAATTGCAGCGCTTAACATTGTCCTGTTTACCACCACAATACCTCACTGACAATAATTTATCTGAAATATCCAGAATAATAAATTGATCCAAGGTAATTGGCTCCAATTATTATCATCCAGAAACACATTAACGGTAATGTAAGGTAATTATCCAGAAAACGCTACAAATTATGGTTGGTCAGCTTTAATCAAATACATAATATGCAGATAATAGCTTTTGTGCTATATATTAAATAAAACAGTCCAGTTTTATTGTTTCATTATAGGACAGGACATACTGCGTTTAGTGTATCTTGAATACTTCCAAAAAAATCTAACAATTTACAAAATCTATCATAACCATGTTTTTTACCAGTGGGTGGCTTTGCTCGTGATGCCGGCTAGATTATGGGTACCACACGGGCTCCTATTTCTGTCGTGAAGCAGTAATGTGCAAGCATTATTGTGTTTCCATCTGAAGGGCGCCGCTTCATTCTATACCTAGAATAAAAAGAAATTTTTATAATTATGTATTATTTGCCTTACATTTTTAAATACATAATGTCGTATTTTATGTATAACTTGGCACCAACCGGAAAATGTTGTAAAAACAAATATTCTAATAACCTTGTTTTAAAGTGTTTGAAATCAGTTTCGTAAATATATTGTTGTAATAAAATTATTTAGGCGTGATTCTACTATAAACTTGAAGCTGGCAAATTTATCATCTAAATTAAAATAATAAGTGAAAAAATTGACGTATAAACAAAAGGGATAACATGATTTAATTTACGTAAAAATAATGCTCTCGCAATAAAAATTGGGATAGGCAATCTTCTCTCGAATGAATGCTTTGATTTATTATAAGAGACTCGCTGTGATGTAAAAAGTGACAGAAAATAATTTTTTCTGTGGTTGTTGTTTACTCGATCAGATGACGCTATGTTTTGTATGAGGCTGGATGATTATGGAAATAATAAACTAAGTTCATAAACCATGTAGGTTTTAGTCCCTTTGAGGAGTTATGGCATCTAAAATGTAGTTTAAACCGTTGGAATAGAACCATCGAACCTAACTTAATATTGTAAGAGCTTTTAAAAAGTATGGTCTTGTATAACATGACCTGTATAGCCCAGTGGTTAGTGATCCTGACTAAATGACTTGAGCGTCCTGGGTTCTGATCCCGGTAAATACAAACGTTTATATATTGTAAATGTTTCCCAGTCATGGATGTTTCTATATATTGTATTAAATATAGGCTATTCTTAATATGCCTAATTTAGTGCTAGACAATTTATGTTAATTGTGTTTATTATTATATATATATATATGTTGTAGGTATAGTGTCAAAGCCGTGATATTATTATTTCACTAGTGATATTATAATTAAACGTAGATTGTCAATCGACTTCATTTCTTACAATTTAACGGCCGTTCCCAAAATACTATCTACAGATAGAGATAAATAGTAATTTATCTCCTAAAAAGGTAGTAACCTCTCCTAAAAAGGTAGCCCTCTAAAAAGGTAGTAACCTTGTACTGTCAGTAATTAGCTGTCAATAATCTGAAGATGTCCTAATATATCCAATAAGTCATTCTCATCGCATCGATCGTTCGCCGATAAGTTAAGATCCAATTGCATGAATTTGTTCATCAATCGAAATATCGGCATCAAATATATAAAATATATATCGTGAGTATCAGTCATAATAATTACGATGTGGCAGTTGTTAGAATAAAACAGAATTATTTCAAATAAACCCATTTTTATAGAACATAATTAAGTACAAATAAGCCAGCCTCGGTAATAAAGTAAGAAAACACATAAATGTCACCGAGTTGTAACGAATTTATCAGCGGGATGTTATTTATTACTAAATCCCCGAATTGCAAGAAAGCCAGGTCAATTCTTTTACATTGGCTTTACTACTCGTAAATATTAGTTTATTTTTATATTATGCCCGAAATATCATCAAAAGAGTAATATTTTTAGTTAAATTATCAATTTTATTTAGATTTTATACTAAGAATGGAGAAACAGCAAAGGATGCAGGCAAACAAAGAATGCGGTGCCCTCAAAGAGGTTCGCCCGCAACCTGATGAGACTACACAGTGACAAAATACGAAAAATAGTACCGGTCACTGTCCCTTGAACAAGCATCTATTTATCATCGGTGTAACAGACAGCTCTTTATGCAGAAGATGCATTGAGGCAGAAGAAACACCAGAACTTAATCACATACACACACACACACATACACAGTTTTCAGACTTGTTTTAATTGTGCGATAATTGTTAAATTTGGTTTTTAATCATTTTTGTTTATTTCTAAAATATTGTATATCAAAAATTATGTATCCGTCAATGAAGTTGCGAGATATTCCCAATACAAGTGTCCTCAGACAACTTACTGGGAAGTCTCAACTACTAAAATGTATATGCAATCTTTGAAATAAACGAAATCTAATATATAAAATTCTCGTGTTTGTAGTTAAATTCCTCCGAAACGGCTTGACCGATCCTCATGAAATTTTGTGTGCATATTGGGTAGGTCTGAGAATCGGACAACATCTATTTTTCATCCCCCTAAATGTTAAGGGTATGCCACCCCAATTTTTATTTAATTTTATATAATTTTTTTATTTTTTTATGATACAACTTTAAAAAATACATACAACTTCAAATTTTTACCCGTCTACGATAAACACGTATTTTTCTATCGCGATTTTTATATTATTCTGTTACATCCACAGCTCCGCAATAGGGTTGCGAGATGGCAATGAATTTTATTATTTATTACTTTATGTGGCAATACATCGTTTGCTGGGTCAGCTAGTTTATTTATAAAAAAGAACACGTGCTTATGGAGTGCAGAACTGTGGCCGAACAACGGGCACAAATCTTCCGATCTCCTGCATCGCTTCCGGATTCCTGCAGAAATTTGAAAAATACTGCTAGAGTTCTGGAACGATCTGGGCTGATTAGAGTTAGAAGACAAACGAAAAGCACAATGCTCAATCTAGAGGCTAAGTGTGTAAGCAGCTCAGCTAAACTAACTAACTAACTACATTATATAATTACAAAAAAAAAGTATTATCTAGTACTATAAGATCAGTATCAAGTTCAGTAGTGCTTTAAGTCTGTTTAAGTATTGGAAGCGGGATGAGCAAGACGTTTGTTTACTTTAAATATAGCAAGAGAACGCCCCTCTTACAATCGAATTAATGGAATACACAACATAATTGTGATCTCGGTGTATGATATATTTACCTTGATATACGTTGTGGTACAAACATTTTTTATCTACACCCATGCTATAAATCCTATATTAAAGATTCTGAAACAGTTAGCTTATTGCCAACATTAAAACACCCAATGTTCTAATAACCATTACATCACCCAAAAGAGTGTTGTAATGTTGTACTGAATTTCATAACAACACTCCTATTTTTTTTTTCATTCCCTTCATGTTCAAAGAGTTTTAACAGACATTCTTATTGCTCGATGCATGGCATCTGTATGAATTTCAAAAAAAGAACATTTTGGTTTACGCGCGTTCGACACCACCAGAACGTCGCGCGCCGTAAAAAAAAGTATATTATTCGAATCCCCGCCATTTTTCTTCGATGTTTTTATTGTTTTGTTTACAAAAAAATGAGCGATTAATTTCCAAAAGAACATAATATTCCAATGAATTTTAATTATTGCATTATACAAAATGTAAATTACTACTAAAATAAATAATTCTTTCATTAATACTTAGTTTATTTGTATATAATCAATAATGGATGATATTAGGTTACTACTAGGACTGGCTGTTTTAATGTTAGCAGTAAGCGAACTGTTCCAGAATCTTTTAGAGGATTCATATTCTGGGTGTAGATAAAGTCTTGTAAATTTATCACACTCGGCTTCGCCTCGTGAGATAAATCCACATTCGTGTTTTAATACCCCTTATTACATAACAGTTGCATAAATAACTATTACAACATTGTTATAGCCGTCATCTGTCAATCTATCAATGCACTGACTGCACGTTTATTACAATCACCTTTTTTTAAGAGTTTCGCTAGGCTGAATGATATGTCCGTATATGTATAGAACGTCATTGATTACATTATGAAAATATAAATCACATGGTTAGCCATCTTGAATTGCAGAAATTTCGAATCCAAGTGATTGATTGACATTTTCCAGCGATGTTAAATAAATCATGTTTAATATTGTACTGCGTACTGAATGTTATAAGCCTCCGCATTCGTAGCCACTGCCATACATCATCAGAATCGACATTCTATCCAACACACTCCGACACAGTTACAAATGAGGATAAATTTTTATCGAATCTTTTATTTGGATACTACATGTAATGCGATATTAGGTAACATGATTGATTGATTTGAATTAATAAGTTGTATTGATAACATTATGTTGGGAAGACTTTTTTCCCACGAGGAGAACTGAAGTTTAATGAATTTTTCTGAGTATAACCATGCTTATTTGTAATAAACTTCATTCAATTAGGCTTAAACTAAGCGCTTTTGAATCGTCAGAATATGTTCTGAAAAAGTAGAATTCGTGAGAAGAAAATACAAGAAACGCATTACAATACCACGTAAGAAAATAAAAAAACAGATGCAATACATAACTTTAATGTTTTCTAGTTCCGAACCAAACCTAAAAACTCGCAATGAGGCCCTTTGAAGGAGCTTTGCATAAAAGATACATAAAAACTTATTAAACAGTCTGTCATAAGATTCGTCAAATTATTTATTAGAGTAATATAAATTTGTAAATGTTACTAAACCGTCGTGCCAAATATTAATGCAAATATTATGGCATGTGATGTTAAATACTTTGTTGGACTTCAGCCAGCTCAGAGAAATACAAACACTTAATGTTTTTATCTGCTAATGTAAAGGATAAGTCGAGGGCTTGGATCATTACTACGTCTAGATAGACTATGACAGCAGTGAAAAATTGATTTTAGTACTAACCTCTATTTTGAGAAATTCACGCACAC
This sequence comes from Leptidea sinapis, assembly GCF_905404315.1. NCBI lineage: Eukaryota > Metazoa > Arthropoda > Insecta > Lepidoptera > Pieridae > Leptidea > Leptidea sinapis. Next base: position 27,707,222 of record NC_066265.1, read on the forward strand.
TAACTCAAAGTGTCAAATCGCGAGTGTAAGATGTAGCTTGTCATACACACTAAACTAATATTCCTGACCTCTTTTTATCGGTTGTTTAAGAGCAAGAGACTCTATCTAGACCTATAAATTATCTAAGGTAAGAGAGAAATATATTTGTTTACTTGTAAGTACATTCGGCTTCTACAAAGTATATATCTGAACAGTACTACACAGGTCAAACTCGAGACAGCTGGAGAAGAGTTCCGTATCGAGAGGGGTGTCCGTCAAGGCGATCCTATTTCTCCTAAGCTCTTCACAGTAGTCGTAGATGACGTTATTTTATTTTCGGAGAGTGAAAACCACCTAGAGCAAATGTTGCAACAACTTGCAAACGAAAGTGCTAAAGCCGGCTTGCAAATAAATGCGTCCAAAACGACACTCATCCGGCACAACTGGTTCGATAGTAGTTGATAATGAAACAGTAGAATATGTTCAAATGATTTGAGTTTTTTTTTGCTTATGCCGCCAATATTTGTCTTTAAACAATTCGACACGTGTTTCGCCTCTACACGAGGCATCCTCAGGACATGTTGAGTCGCCAAAATCTGGCACGAGACTGAAACAACTGAGCCAGAAACCGCTCTTTATTGTTTTTCCTAATTTTAAGGAAGGACACAACTAACAGACCATCTCTCGGAAAAAGTTAAAGTGCCAAAACTCAATAGAAAGGAGCGGAATTGGAGTTAGGAGACGAGACAAAGTTAATTTAGAAAACATTAAGAGTCAGACAAAATTAAAAAACGCACACAAGATGTGTCAAAAGCAAAAGTGGAAACGGACTGGACACATTCTGAGGGAAAAGAAAGATAAATGGACAAAAATCGTTACATAAAGATATCCAAGAAACGGAAAACGAAGGAAAGGTAGATAGATAGATTAGAAGGTGGGAAGACGTTTTTAAAAGGATAGCAGGACCGGACTGGACGTAGCTAGAGACCGAATAAGTTGGAAGTCCTTAGAGAATGCCTTTGTCGAGAGACAAATTACTAGTTAAGCTAATCTAAGTTTTATTTATAAGAAAAATTCCTTATTAACACTAGTAATAAGAAAGGATATTTTATTTATTTATATAAGAAATGTAATAAAATGGTGACGACCTTAATTTTCAAATGCTGAAATAACTATATTCTTGGGATGCTTCGTTTAAATTAGAGCAGTTAGCTGCTGCTGCAATTTGCTGGTTACTAATGTTGATAAGTGACATAATATTTCTCCGCCATTCAAAGTAAAATATTTCAGCATCGCTGTCGGTCATCAAAGCAATGTATGTCGATTCAAACTCAAGGAACGGGCGGGACAACTCTTTGAACACAAACAAAAACTTTGTGAATTCTAGAAGTTTTGTATTGCCGCTAGTAACAGGTTTTAGCATACCATACTACGTCCTCAATTAATTTCAGAAACGTTGTAGTTTCGCTGTTCATTTTGTAGAAAGATGTTATGTGCTAGTGTTATTAAAAATTAAAACGCGAATATAGATCTTCAAAACCAACGTTTAAATTACTATCAACTGATGCAATATATTGTTTTGGAGTGATATTTCTAAATATTTATTTATTTATTTATTGTCCGACTTAGTAGACTTTCCTTTACCACGAGATCGGTATCTAAGCGAGTGAAACCGTGAGGCATTACTAGTTGTAAATCAATATCTAATATATAAAATTCTCATGTCGCGATGTTTGTAGTTAAACTCCTACGAAACGGCTTGACCGATTCTCATGAAATTTCGAGTGCATATTGGTTAGGTCTGAGAATCGGACAACATCTATTTTTCATGCCCCTAAATGTTAAGGGTGGTCCACGCCAATTTTTTTTTAATTGTTTTGACGTTTTTTTTAAATTTGTATTTTTTTTTTATGGAATAGGAGGCCTTTAAGGAAGGTGTACGCGCTTTTTTTGAAGGTACCCATGTCGTATCGTCCCGGAAACACCGCACAAGGAAGCTCATTCCACAGCTTTGTAGTACGTGGAAGAAAGCTCTTTGAAAACCGCACTGTGGAGGACTGCCACACATCCAGATGGTGAGGATGATATCCTAACTTGTGGCGTGTCATGCGAAGGTGGAAGATGTCGTGGTGGTGGTTGTATGATTATGAGTCAGCATTAAAAATACATACAACTTCAAATTTTCACCCATCTACGATCAACAGTTACTTTTGTATTATCTAATATCGGCAATACAACGTTTGCTGGGTCAGCTAGTATTCTTTAATATTTTAAAACATTTTCATATTTGAATAGACTTCATTATATAGGCCGTCTTGCAATATTTTTACATTCAATGGTCTGGTTTACAGAGCGAATTGGATTAACCGATTATTGCAGCTTTCCAAGTTCTACAATTGAGAACAAAAGGACGTTGTCTTTGATGGCAAAGGCTTATTTAACTTAAATCCAAGTCTTGCTATAGATGCATTTAAGATTCGTGTTATAAAATTTAATAGAAATTCGTTCTTTGTTTTATCTCTATTAAGAATTCGCTGCAAAGTTCCAAAATTCTAGTTTAGTTTAAAGTAGTAGTAAGTTCTTGTTCATAAATTTTTCAGGTTTCATTTGATGATATAATTAGTAAAAAATATAAGTCACTGCTTAGCATACTTATTTTTACATTATTGCAATCACATATTCTAGATGTACGATCTTGTACCTAAGTCGCACATTACTTACGGTTGGTAGTATCATGCGGCTTACACATACTTAGATTTTATTCAGATAATTTATACGTCTAGATAGAGTCTATTGCTGTTAGACAACCCATAAAAACAGGCCAGGAATATTAGTTAAGTGTTCGTGACAAGCTACGTCTTACGCTCGCGATTTGTATGCGATGACACAAAATAGAGGTTAGTTCTAAACTCGAATTTTTTTTCGACATTTTCACAGCTGGCATAGTTTTTTCTTTCTTTATTGTTCACAAATAAAAAAGTAATACACAGAAAATACAAATAAAGTCACCCACAAGAAAGCAAGGTTAGGGAACTAAGGTTTTTCCGTGGGGACAAGATCGTTCTTAATTAATTACATTATTATATTTATATCTAATACTAATTATATTAACATGCCTTTAATATATAATATACACACATCAAAAAGTCTAAGCAACATGCATGATATTACAAATTTACCATTTATATTAATTAATTTCTAAGTCTTTATTCACTCAAAGTGCAAAGGTATGTAAACTTTTTTGTCATTGATGACATGCTGGTTGTAAAAAAAAATTTCGATTGTTTTGTTGTTTTTTTTTTGAAAGGGAATTTGTTTGAATTTAAGTGCGTTTTTATTGCTACGTTTAGTCTTGATTTTATAATTTCACCAACCATTTAAATAAAGTTAGCGTCAAAATTGAATTGTTAGATATTCTTTACGTCATGGAGCGACGTCATTTGACGGCAAATGAAATGCAAAGAGCTGTAGGGATGTTGCAAGCGGGAAGTAATCAATCTCAGCTATCTCAGAATTTTGGCATTCATAGAAGTGTTATTTGTCGTCTTTGGCAGCGCTACAATAATATAAGGGAACCCGCTGAACAGCATTCAGGCCGTAAAAGGAGTACAATCACTCTGCAAGACCGGTACATACAACTGACTGCATGACGCCAGCCGATGTTAACCGCTCGAGAGAAAGTTTGAGGCTACAAAATTCTAGTGGTGTTGATGAAAGTCCCCAAACTGTGCGAAATTAACTGCATGAGTACGGCCTACGAGCTCGACGCCCAATTAGGTGCCCACCGATACGTCACGGGAATCGCGCTCGTCGAAATGAATGGTGTAGAGAACGCAGAACATGGACCCAGGAACAATGGGATAAAATTATGTTTTCCGATGAGTCGCGATTCGGGTTTAGGCCTGATACAAGAAGGGTGCGAGTGTACCGTCGGCCCGGAAATACTGAAACGGTCAGGTGCATTCAGGAAGTTCATCCATACAGCTACTCAACAGTAATGGTATGGGCGGGTATTATGAAGAACAGGCGAAGTGAGCTCGTTTTTGTAAATGAAAACATGAACGCTGAAAATTACGTTGAGGATATTCTCAGACTTTATGTCCATCCATATGCACAAGCCTTTGGCTCCGATTGTACGTTATTGCATGACAATGCGCGTTCACATACAACTCGGTGAACCAGTCAATACTTGGCAACGGAGAACGTCTGGGTATTGCCCTGGCCTGCACAATCGCCATACCTCAACCCCATCGGGCACGCATGGGACATGCTCCAGAGACGTGTTTTGAAGGACTTGGATGGAGTGACAACAACCCAACAGCTGAAGGATTTGCTACAATTCCAATTGGAGCAAATACCGCAAGGTGACATAAAAAATCTCATTAATTCAATGAATAATAGTTGCCGACAAGTTCTGAGCAGAGGAGGTCATACTTTGTATTAAACTATAATATTCTTCCACAGTCAATTCATTCTTTAGAAATTTCATTTTGTTAAGAAAATGTTTAGTTGCTTATGTACCTTAGTTTCTGCAGTATATTCTAATATTGTTAATTTCTGTTATTAAAAGAACTTATAAAGACAACAGCTGTTATCTTTACACCATAGGACCCTAAAAATGTTATTTTAAAAATAAAATACAACGTTATACATTATAAAAACCATCCTAAAATTTAAATTAGTACATATTGCTTAGACTTTTTTGATGTGTGTATATTATAGTATACATATAGTAACACACATAGTTACATTAAAAATTGTTTATTTAATATATACTTTGCCTTGTCAGGTTTTCTCTAGACGTATAAATCATAGAATTAAATGATCTAAGATTTTATTAATTAGTTTGCACGGAAGCAGCAAGACGATCGCGCATGCTCAAGCCATCATAAAGCATGAATCATTTATGAACATAATCAATATTATAGATAATAATATAGTAATTTTAATTACTCGATTGTTAATCTAATAGCAAAACAATCAACTAGCATTTATCAATAATCACCAAAAGGGTGTAATGTCAATCAAGGACCCTACACTATATATAAAAGAAGTCTTAATTTCGCTTGAGTACCTTTTGAGATTATTCGTTACAAACAAAGATATTTAATTTAATTTTTTTTCTATTAATTTTGTACTAATCATTAATCTATTATTCTATATTTTAACAATACAATTTTTTTGCAAATTTAATACGAACAGCTGAAAAATACAAAGATGAAAATAAAACAATATTATAGCTGTGAAGACGTTATATGAATGTTATCACAAGAAATAAGCGCAAGACGAAAGTAATTATAGTTCTACATAAGTAGTGTTTCTAATAGTTAGTTAAAATATTTTATATTATTTTAGTTATCACTAGCATTAAACTAGGCCGGCCTGTATTTTAATAGTAGTTACTTCCAGATACATTGTTTTTTACAGTTACTTCAGTACATAATAGCGTATATAAGAATATAACTTATAAAAAACATTTTTAACAGTTCTACGAGAAAATAAATAACATTTGTCTATCATACATATTACTGGTTAGTACTTGAGCGGTCAGTAATAAAATTGAGGGTATTCTTAAAAACATTTGGGTTGACTACAAAGACTGTTGACTTGGTTTATTTTCATAGAATAATATAGTACGGTATTATTGATTGGGTTTATTTTGAACTTTTAAAAGTAATAATGTATAGTAAAGTATTAAAGATAATACATTTAAAAGATAAATAAATAAGGGTAGATGTATACATATAGATAAATATACATATTAGCTTATTGTAGATGTGAAATGTAAGTTATTATTATGTATACAATAATTTTATAAGATAAAGGGTAATAAAATAAACAATGAAATTTAAAGAAATAAAGATTTTTTTTTCTGTATGTTGTGCGTATATCGGTAAGGTAAGTATGGCTGGATAATTAATAATTTAACGTATAGCTATAAACAAATTTTCAATTTCATCATACTTTTTATTTTTTAACCAAACAGTTAGCTTTTTTTTACAGTTGAATTTGTTTTCAGAGTAGATATTAATAATTTTGTTTACTTTATTACAGAGCATACGACCAAGATAGCATTGATATTTACGTATAAAAAAAGTTTTAAAAGTGTTTGTAGGACAGAATTTATCTTTACGTCGTTTACTGCTTCTGGAACAAATATAAGTTTTGAGTGTTGTGCCATAATAGTGTCCCTTATAAACAATTGTCTTACAGACAAGACATCGCATTTAGTGAATAGTTCACAAGTAGGATACCGAAAGGGTTTGCAAATAATAACCTTTAATAGAGAGTTGGGCCCGTTCAAGTTTCAAAAGACGTGATTTTCGTGCGCCACCCCACGATTTTATACAATAAGTTAATAAGGATTGTGCTAATGCAAAGTAAACATTTCTCAAAAGAGTGAAATCAGCAATCTGACGTAAGGTTTTAAAGACGAAAATAAATTTTCTAGTCCTTTCTGACAGTAGATCAATTTGCGGTTACCATGATAGAGTCTCATCTATTAGAACTCCTAGGTATTTAATTATTTTCGTTTTATTAAGGTAAACACAAGAGCATCCTTTATTTTAAGTCAAGACTTTCTTACAATTATGTACTTGCACGGAGAAATTTTCGTCTGAGGGAATTAGTCGTGTAGTGATACCAAGGGTGATATATTTTGTTTTAAGAATGTTTAGATTTAACAAATTCTGTTGAAGCCATTGAAAAGTTTTTCGAAGTCCTATTTCAATATTTGGTTTTGACATCTGCCCAAGAATCGGCTTGAAAAATACAGGCCGTATATACATATAATATATACCTACAAAAATTCAAATTTTTCCTGTATATAATATTAGTATACTGACCCGCGACGCTTAGCTTTAATTTTTTTAAATGATTAATTTGAATTCACTGAAATGCTTTACGCATTAAGGCATTTTTTTCTCAAAATTGATTCCTTTAGAATTATTTTTGATGTCATTTCTAATACTACTACTAACGCTTCGGAAACAAATGGCGCTCTAAAATAGAAGAAGCGGCGCACGAAACTCCCAGAATTATTTTTTGCGCTCTTTTTAATAAGATATACAATATTCTACTGTCTTTCATTGCTAAAAAATAATCATAATCTAGTCCCAGGCTGTCGGATCACTTAAATATTTAATTTACGGCAGAGCCATTTTTACACGCTTTGTATTAGCTTTACTTGTATGTTTGTAACTGACTCCCTTAGACGCGATTTTGACCCACTTTAAACGGCCAGATTTCATTCAAACTTTGTAGATTTATCGAGGACCGATGACAATACACTAATTTGATAATATTATTCTTTTATTCAATTTGCAAAATAAGATTTTTGCCAATTTCTATAATTTTTATCTGTAGTCGATAAGGCAGGAATTGATGTTAAAGTACTTAATAGTTTTAAAAAGTACGCTTTTATAGAAAATTTAACAAAAAAATTAAAAATAAATAATAGTTTAAAAAAAACTAAAAAACACGCTTTAAGTATATAAAATTATACTAAAAAATAGAAAATACATTTTTTTACACTATTTTCTATTTAAATTTATTAAAATTTATTTTCTATTTTATGATTTGTATTTTTAAACTATTATTTATTTAATGAAACATTTAAGTTTATTTTAAGATAATGCCTGAACAGTGGCTGGGATTTTATTACAAAAGTTATACATTTACCACTTTGCATTGAATTCACTAGAATAATGAACTTCAGGGAATTCTTTCTTTCTTCATAAATTCTTGTAGTAATGTTTTTTTTAATATAAAACGCTGATAAATTCTTGTCTTTATTATTTTCAAATCAATAGAGTAATCTTTGATTTTATCCATTAATAGAAATCATACAAAAATAAAAAATAAAAATATTTTCATCTTATAGAGAGTATTAGTGAAGATTATCACATTAGGAAATTGATTTATTTATTGGATTACCAAAATACTTTATAAAGAAAACAAATTTTATTAAAAAATAAACCTAAAAGAGTTACTGCTTGGATTTTATCAGCGCGTTGTTATTTATTATAAGGGCTGTGAATTGAAAGAGGGCTAGCTCAATTTGTAGGATCAATTGGATTTACGATCCGTAAAATCTTATTTATTTTTATGTGATGAAATCACAATAAACACCAGCCATTTAAATATAGTCACACATAAGACATTTACAGAAAGGATTTCTATATATTTTTTATTTCGAGTGTATATTGTCTTCGTAGGTACATCCTGTAATGTCTCGCGTTTGGGCACATGTGAAACAATTGTTCAGTAAGTATCACTGCACGGGGACGTCCTCTCCCGACCAATGACCGATTGGAACTGACTTGTTAACTGACATATTTCATTCAGACTAGATGTCAAGACACTACACATTCCAAGAACGGCTCAACTGGTTCTGATAACAAACTGGTAAGAATAAAAAATGTATTATGTTTAAATAAAAGATTTAATTATTAATTAAAATATGGACACACTTTTCATAAATTATCCAGCTCCAAACTAGACATAACCTCTTCTGTGGGTGCAAGACAATAATTACACATTTAAATATAACACTTTTTAAGGAATTAAAACACGTGTAATTGTCACTGTGTTTTAATTCATTTTTGCGCAAAAGTAACATTTTCAATATTATTTTTGCTTTTCAGTCCCCGTGTAAACGCGCTCTGTAAAGGCCACGAAACGTCGGGTTGGCTAAAATAATAATAAAAATTTTACTTTTACGCAAAAATGTAAAAATACAGTTACAATAACACGCGATTTAATCCTAAAGAGTTTTATTTAATCGATATGTACATACATTGACATACGTAAATACTTAAATGTATAGGATACAGTAATAGTGACGTTCCAAGGCCGGTACCCAATATACTATCTACAGATAGAGATAAATTACTACCTTCTATAACTGTCAGTAATTAGCTGTCAATAATCTGAAGCTGTCCCAATATACCCGATAAGTCATTCTTATCGCCTTATATTGGGACGCGTGAATTGAAATATCCATACAAACTTCTATCGCTGGTAAGCTATACGTCGTCCCATTGACAGATAGCGTGTACGGATAAGGATGAGTTACCGTCGATAAGTTTATTAGGACAGAAAAGTCAACGATAGTTACGAATTTTATCTCAAGTAAGAGATAGACTGAATATTGGGAACGGCCGTTTCTCAACAGCTGAAAGGGATCGTCGGGTATTTAATGTATAGTTTTTAATATTAGTAGAAAGTAGGAATATTGGCCGTCTTGACAACAATTGTTTATGTATTACCGTCATAGTTTACAATCCACTAAATGTAATTTAGAAAGCATTTAAAAGATCTGCAGATGCGGTCCGTTACTTATTTTTTACAAAGTATGGCCATTTTAGCAGTTTAAGTAATTATATAGCTTCCTTTATAAATAACTAGCTGACCCGACAGACGTTGTTCTGTTCATTATAAAAAAAACTCTTGCGGATGGAATTTTGGAAAATCCGTTCTTAGCTGACCTCTACTCGGTGAAAAGAATATTCCTACCAAATTTCAAGTCTTTAGCTCTAGTGGTTCCAGAGATATCGTGATGAGTGACTATATACGTGGAAATCTCTTATATATATATATATAGATTGAACTTCGGAAATGGATTGTCTTGATTCATACCACAAACTTTCAAGGATTGTACTAAAGATTTGTATGGTCAGGGCGAATGCGAGACGGATCGGAAATTAAAGATTTGCGGGCTAACTCGTCATGCAAAATGTTCATTAAGTAGTTGCTGCAGATCTGAAGAATTGCTATTATCATTGCTGCATTGATCTCTTGACATCGATCAATTTATTTGTCCATGTTTCCCATGCAGTATAATTGTAAAAATTTAAGCTGTGCATCTTCGAGAGGTTGCAGTGATCCAATACGATGGTCAATCTGTCCTTATATCTACAATATCAAAAGCAAAACCCGTATTACTGATTTATAAACACTTTTTTTTAGAATTAGCATACACAATACATAAGAATAAGTATAGTACGTATGTTATTCTTTTACTGTATTGTGTGTAAGTATGTAAATAAATAAATACCTTGAATGTCGGACAAAAGCCTCGTTCTTAGATGTCTGCCCCAAATGAGTTCATTTGGAAACAAACATTGTATTTTTGAGTGTTTTCTAGAACATAAGCTAATAGAAACTCTATTCTATTCTATTCTTCCTACTATGGCTCCTGTGGAAGGTATACCACAAGTTTGCCAATGTCACGTTAAGGTAGACCACCAAGCTTAGAGTATTCTTTTATTAATTTTAATGGTATTGATCGGTGCTTAAGATTGAAACAAGTTTTATTTTCTTATACCTGAAACAAATATACATGCTGTTAGGACTATAGACAAACACAAATATAATTACTTAAATTATTTGATATAAGTACTTAGTGCTATTTACAACTTAATCTTATTTATTTTAATATATTTACACAAAATATATACAAAAGGAGTGAAAACTAGGGAGAGGAGACATTTAAAGGAAGTTGGGCGGGGAATTTCAGGAGGTATAAAATTGTATAAAGAAGGTTGTGTTAAAGGGCAATTGAAGAATAAATGATCCACGTTTCCCTCATCTAATAGAAACTCGAAACAAACACACCAACCGGTCAACTTGAATAACATGACGTGCACTGTCAGTTGTATTTTAGAACTCATGTAGCGTGAAACTAACAAAAAACTTTATTGAATTCTTTCTATTCTCGAGATGTCATCAAAATGTCAATCCATACAAAATGTATTTTTTTTTAATAATAATATTTTTTCGTAATTTTTTTGATATTTTATGACTTATTATATCCTATGTCCTTCTCCTGGCTCTAAGCTACCTCCTCACCAATTTTCAGCCATATCGGTAAAGCCGTTCTTGAGTTATAAATAGTGTAACTAACACGACTTTCTTTTATATTTATAGATAGGTTTTGGAGAGGATAATAAAAATAAAAGGTTTACTGCGTACTCGTACTGAGCAGGATGTGAAGATCCCATAGCTATTGCTTAAGCATCTGTTATTGTAATATTTCTCTTTAATATGTTTTGTAAAATTGTGTTCTTTGAAAATAAATTGCACAAGTGTTTGAGGTAAGGGAGACGGTTGGGGAACGGTGGACGGTGGCAAGGATACAAATGAGTATATATAACTTTGTATTTGTAAGCACTTTTTTTCACATTTTGACACTAACTAACGCTTGAGACACACGCATCTAAGACGCTTCTTCTATCCGTTTACGAGTAAACTCCTCCACGAGGCAGGAAGAAAGAAAGTTATTTATATAACGAGTTCCTGTATAGTTTATAGTATTGTTCGTTTCTCAATAGTGTCTAGTATCCCTGCTGCCGCCACATAGTTCCACTACCGGTCTCTTGGCCTCACTTATTTCATAAAGTTTTAGTTTGTTTAATCAATCACCACACGGCATCCTCACTCTTGGCTGAGTTTAGTTGCCTGTCCGTTTCAATATTGGTATCCATTACGGAAACAAAACAAAAACGAAAATTAATTGAAATAATATGCCAATATCTCGAATAAACTGAGAGTAATTTAATAAATAAGTATCCGGCTGTTGTAATTTTTCTAATTTAAAATAAAATTTAAAATTATATTGCAATGGAAACTAATGTAGAACTAAATAACCTAAGTAACGATGTTGATGGATTTTCTCTTCATGTGTTTAATAAACAGAGTAGCCTGACATGCATAATATCAGCACTATTTCATCATCTTCTCCACACTATCCGGAATATGCCCACTGCTCGACAAAGGCCTTCCACAAAGATTTCCGGTACGTGGTTGCCATCCATGGACTTTGCTGCCCAACCGGCCATGTGTCCGTCGAGCTATGTGCCCTGCCCACTGCCATTTCAGTAACGCAATCATTTGGCCATGTCAGTAACTTTATTACTTCTACGGATCTCCTCATTTCTGATTCTATAAACTAAATAACGCGACTTGAGCTGGAAATAATTTCAGGCACAATCTTTTTTGTTATATAAAATAGTTGCAAAAAGCGTTCGCATCACCGTAATCGATATCATACAGAGAAACAAACCATATAATAGAAAAGTCATTTGTAAAACGTGTGTTGTGCAATGTGAAATTATTTTGTGATTTTATATAAAAATCTAGAATGCCCACATTTTATTTACGTTTGGTCTATTTTAAGCATAAAAAATAATACAATATAGAACAGCTTTAAAATATTAATTCACTAGTTAATATGTGAATATAATTGTGAATTTCTCACAGCGCTGTTTCATATATAAAGAAATTTACCAATATTTTACGAATCCCATAAACAATGTCTGCATATGTATTTTATTGCAATTGGTTACGATAAATTGTTGCATTTTCTGGTTGAAAACTCGTAATGTGTATATTTTATTTTCCGTTGATAATTGCAGCCAATAAATTAAAAGATTTATGTTTCTTGCCCTATCACCTTTTTAGTTACATAAAAGATATTATATCGTGAATGTTTTTAATAACACTGAATTGTAAAGTATTTATATATTAAAACTTTATGTAAACAAATTATGCTGATGTCAGGCCTGTGCCCCTCCCCTTGTAGTTATCGAAATCGTAAGTACGTGCATAGGCCTCTACAGAGAAGGCCAGCCAGTAGGGACTGCGGCGTGAGATTTCTTGTCATCTACTTTACAGATCCGACAGTTGTTTTTAAATGGAGAAATACAAATAAAGCAAAGTATATTAAAGGTCTTTGCGATCCAAAGCTAAATAAAGACGCTGAAACAATCTAATTAAAATTAATTATTAATATACCTAATGAAATTACCATTCATGATAGCTACCTATTTATTTTTTATATACTTTACTTATACTATATACTTTGGTTTGACTATGACGTGGTTCTCCAACGCATTAATAAAATCTGCTACTAATGCCGGTTTGACAACGAGAGAATATAGAGTTAAAATTACGATCACATACTTATTTATATTATACAAAAAACTGAGCTATTTATGATGACCTTGTACTAAGTAGGTAAAGGAGTCAACCCTGTTGTCGTCAGAAAAGATAAGAGTCACACGATAATAAAGAAAATGGATGTTTCTTTTTTTGGTTAATCGGAATATAACACTACCGTACGCGTACAACTTCCAGGCCGGCAACGCTCCTGTGATTCCTCTGGTGTTGCAAGAGAATGTGGGCGGCGGTGATCACTTAACACCAGGTGACTGCGTCCTTTTCCATAAAAAAATGCGCAATGCTTGAACTAAGATACTGCAGACTGGAATGTTATTACGTGCTTTTCCAGAGTTATTGAAAAATTTTGCGAAAAATGACATCTTGTGATTTTAAAAAAATGGCCATCGAGAACGTCTCTCAGGAAGACTGGAACCACTGAACCAATGAAATGGTTCCAATGAATGCAAAAGAGTGGTATATTGCCTAATAAAGCTATGATTTAACAGGATTTAGACTGTAATTTCTACAAAAAAGTATCAAATATGTATATCGATTTTACTAATGGAACGCATTTATTAATTCGGTAACTGTCACTAGTGATGTCACATAGTTTGTATGTATTTTTATTCATTAAATAAAAAATCAATACAGCGACATAAACAGAATATGTAAGAAATGGCTTTACTTAAAAAAGATCCACAAAAATGATTAGTTTCAGTCAGTTGCACATAGGAAAACTCTTTTTTATTTATGGAATAGCAGGACAAACGAGCGTACGGGTCACCTGTTGTTAAGTGATCACTGCCGCCCACATTCTCTTGCAACTCCGGAGGAATCACAGGAGCGTTGCCGGCCTTTAAGGACCCGCTTTTTTGAAGGTACCCATGTCGTATCGTCCCAGAAACACCGCACAAGGAAGCTCATTCCACAGCTTTGTAGTACGTGGAGGAAAGCTCCTTGAAAACCGCACTGTGGAGGACCACCACACATCCGAATCAGGTTATACAGCTCTTCGGAACACTCTCCGTGATAAATGCGGTAGAAGATACACAATGAAGCGACGTATCTACGCAACGCCAAGTGATCCAGCCATTCACAGAGAACTGGGTTGATTCAAATATTTATTGATTGGTTCAAATAAAATTTAATTATTTATTATAACTTTTCAATCATGCTGTATAGTTTCATTATTGTACACACAGTTGCCTTTGAGTGTGTACATTTCGAGCATAGTGCAGCCAGTTACCAACTCATTAATTCCGCAGTAGTCCAAGCAATTATTGCTATTGGTGGAATGATAGCGGTTTCTACACGACATGTGTGTTATATTGTTAATAAAATAATAATTTTGATGAATAAAATAGGTTTATAATTGGAATATGATATTGAGTTGAGAAATATAAATGTATCTGTCAAAGACCGTAAAATAACGTGGTACATCATTATTATCATCAGCCGGAAAATGTCTGCTGGACAAAGGCCTCCCCTAAAGATTTCCACGACGAACGGTCCTGCGCTGCCCTCATCCAACGTATTCCAGCGTACGTGGTCGCCAAAATATAAATAACGTGGTAAGTAGAGAGGTATAAATTAAATAGGTGCTTCAACAATATATTTGGGGATCAGGAATTAATTATAAGTTAGCTTCCAACTCGACTCTTGACGACAACGGAAAAACACCGCCGACCATCAGACCTTCGCACGACACGCCACAAGTTAGGATATCATCCCCACCATCTGGATGTGTGGCGATCCTCCACAGTGCGGTTTTCAAAGAGTTTTCTTCCACGTACTACAAAGTTGTGGAATGTGGAAAGGAAGCCCTTGTGCGGTGTTTCCGGGACAATACGACATGGGTACCTTCAAAAAAAGCGCGTACACCTTCCTTAAACGCCGGCAATGCTCTTGTGATTCCTCTAGTGTTGCAAGAGAATGTGGGCGGCGGTGATCACTTAACACCAGGTGACCCGTTCGCTCGTTTCTCCACCTATTCCATAAAAAAAGCTTTTAAACTTACGGCCTTACAAATAAACTTGGTATAAGTTTCCTGCGAATAAACCAAGTAAATGCAAAATGTTTTATTCTATTCTGTGTTTTTTTTACACATGAGTTTTTATTCAAAGGTAGATAGATGCATTGAATTGAATGCGGTGAAATAGTTCGAGCAGATGAAGATACACAAGACCAAAAATAAAAGCAATACTCCATGGCCGCACCTGCGCTTTATAAAATCCATGGGGATCTAAGGGTCGACGTGAAGTATTGTCTCGTTCGTTTGATGGAACCAAGTTTCAACCAGGTTTAGTTGACAGATACATGCTAAAAATGTCCGTTGAATGTGAGTCACGATCTTCAGCACCGAGGGAACGACTGCGAAGAAGAAGAAGAGATAAAATGTTCAGAAAAAATTGAAAGACTTACAATTTAATCTTATTTCAATAATAAGATAATATTTCAGGGCATCCAAGACTTTTGTAATATGCAGTTAAACTCTTAAGCACAGAATCGTTGATGAGCTTATAGCCCGAGCAAAAAATAGATCCTCATCATTATTAAATATAATGTAATACCAACTAAATCCAAGCTGCATTTGAAGTCCTGGCACATTATGTTGTTAGGATGACGCATGATTTCAATAACTATGAAAGGTATTACTATCACTGCTACCATATTTATGGTTTCCTGGTGTCTATATGTCGTCTATACTAATACGTCGACCGCATGACGTCAGAATATACTAAGGTATATTCCCGTTATACATAAGACAATCTCTTCTTCAGCTATGATCGCCTGGTACCAAAACACAGTATAATGCTTCCTATCTCATTCTCTCGCCGGCTGATGCCTATACATTTTACCTGTTTGTGCCTCTACCGTCTCGATTTTTCGTTTCATCGTGTTTCAAATCACAACGATTCTAAAGAAGTTTCACTTCAAAAAGTGCGTTTAATAGTTTATGCAGTGCGGATATTTACAAAGCAATTAATACAATTTGTGAATAAAAAAACCTATTCAAATATAAATACTGCTTAAAGGCAACCAAGATATCAAATTATATTATTTATGATGGCTAAATATAGAAAAGAAAGTTTTCCTTTCAATATCCATTTCAATCGTATCATAAACCGTACCAAATAACAAATAAAAAGGACAAAATCCAGGGTTTATATGTTTCAGAGTCGTTAAAACATCGTATACAAAAAATCCGGTCTATATTGTTTTCTGTTTGACAATACAATTTGAATCCTATAACCAGTGGTCGTAAGTTCATTTTCATTAATTTCAACGACTGTCTTACGAATTTTGATCAGGGTCACGTGCCATGACGCCAGTTTAACATTTTATACCCATCCATAGAAAAATGATCAACGCCGCTAATGAAGTTTTCACTTCAAGATCGGTATGATTAACTCATATACACTTATTATAACTCCGATAAAAGGAGATTTCGAAAATATGTAAGTCTACACTTGCAACAAATTCAAAGTTCTTTTAAATGATACGTTATTATGGAATTAAATAAAATGTAACATAACCTCAAAATCAAAGCAATTCGTATGAAGTCCAGGTAATTACTGGTTTATGTACAATGATATTTTGACATAGCTGAACCTATAGATTACGAAATGCTTTTCATTAAATTAATTTCATTACATTTCGCAAATAGTTTACTGGACCTACCAAAACAAAGACTGCCTCATTACCTACATATTTACCTACCTAATTTGCAGACTTAACAGACTTTCCTTATGTAAATACAAATAAATTATACTACACTAAACTGTGGAATAAAACACATAGCTTTTAAAATAAAATTATATTTTTTATTCAAATAATTAACATTTTTATGTGCAACAACATTTATGTAAATGAATAAAAAATGTTACTTTATTAGAACAAAACAATATGTTTTTTGTAACACTATTGCACAGGTAGTAAGTACACTTTAGTATTTCAACATTTGGAGGTTTTAAAGATTTTATAGATCTACAGTTCTACACCGTTCGCTTGGTATCTTATTGACCTACCTCAACCAGACATTGGATCAAATTGTGCTAACCTTTCTGAAAATACTACAATACAATAGAATACTTTAATATTTTAAGTTGTAAACGAGACACCGAAACAAGTAAATATAGGGTATACCAGAGTTGGACCAATTTGAAACAAACGAACGAAAGAAACTTTTTGGAACAAACTTTTTTGCGCGTTGCTTTCTGGTAGTTAATATTATAACTTAATAAAGTTCGTGACTTTAAGCCGGTGACAATGCTATTGTTAAGGTTGATACAGAACAAATTCCATAAATATCTTCTATATCTATACTTTATCTTAAAAATCTGAAATATATAATATGCTATGCCATGCAATTTAATCCATCGCTAAGTTGGTTTTGTTATTCAAAATGTGACATTTTTATCCAAACTTTGAAATTATTTTCTTAAAGTAAGTAAATTGTTATTTCCACAGTTTCACGAATACTCTGATATTATGCTTTACAACATTTATGAAACCTCAACTCTTTTAAAAGACGTTTCGATATAAATATTTATTTTATTTATAATATGAGTCGATGTATTACTTATATCACAAATAAGTCATAAAGTAAACTAACGTAAAGTAAAGTGACTGATTTAAAATTTAAGAAATTCAAATTCTGTTTATTCGATTTCTATTTATTATCCTCAAAAATAAGAAATTTTGAGTAAGTAATAATATCTATATCTTGCAATTAATATCGCATATCAATATGAGTTAAAAGCGAAACCAAAACTCAATACAGAATAGTTAAAATAATTTATTTACACAATTCGAATTATTTATACTTACCGCAGCATAAAGCAATCATCTCTAGCATAAAGCCACGACCACACCTGATGGATAATGCCGCTCAATTATTTTGCATCGTAATTAAAATTGTTTCATACTTAACTCTCGGTTCAACAGCCTCATATTGTCGTCATAGAGTCGTTATTTGCATTGACTGGCTTAAAAACTAATGATTACTTAAGATAACTAAAAATTTATATATATACATTTAATTTGTTTGTTTACTTTATTGGAGACAAAAACATAACATAACGAACTAAAATAATTACAATTGTTCCCTTTGAACGTCTCACGAGAACATAGATGTCGAAGATAAAAGTGACATCTGTTGGGGTGCAAGGTAAGTAATACCAGGTAAAAGTAAGCATAATCAATGAAAAACTTGAATCTACAAAGCAAAACTAATAAGATGATAGAACTGAATATATATTTCCGGGGCTCCTGTGCAGGATGCCGGCTAGATTATGGGTACCACAACGGCGCCTATTTCTCCCGTGAAGCAGTAATGTGTTGACATTATTGTGTTTCGGTCTGAAGGGCGTCGTAGCTAGTGAAATTACTGGGCAAACGAGACTTTACATCTTATACCTCAAGGAGACGAGCGCAATTCAGTCCGAGGTGCCGATCAGAATTTTTGGGATTTACAAGAATCCTCAGCGGTACTACATTGTACTGGGCAGGGGCAATTAATATCAGATGAACGTCCTGATCGTCTCGTCTCTTCCTGATTGTTATAAATTCAAAAGGGATACTCCAATTAAAGCCTTCTCTATTGTCCCTTGAGCAACGATGAGCTTTCTCTTAGGGCCCATACTTAGCGACCACGTCTGCGTTTCTTATATCATCACTGGCAACACTCACACAATAACACATTCTAATTTTATTATTTCAAAACAAAATATCGATAGGATCATTTTGTATTACTCATGCGGGAAAAGAAGTATCTTGGCTTTATCGCTAGCTGTAGCGGTTGAAAAAGAATCGTTTGCCCATTTTAAAAAGACGCATGAGTTTTTTTATAAATGAAACTGTTGTTTGAGTGAAAAGAAGGCTGGGAGAGTTTCTTGCGCCGCTTCTTCTCTCTCATAGCGCCATTTGTTTTCGAAGCGGTAGTAGTATCTAGTATATTAGATATGACATCAAAAAACATTCTAAAGGAATTTTGAGAAAATAAATGCCTTTTATGTCTTTTATCAACTTAGAAAATAAGCCAAATTATTAATTATCCGCGTTTTATTGCTACTGTTATTAACGCTTACGTGTGGATTCAATAAAAAAAAAATTAAGATGATTTATGTACACGCCACCTCCCATATCGTTAGAAAAATAGCATAATATTTTTAAATTAACTGCTGTAATATTTTGTATCTTTTTTATTATAAAAACACGACAGCCACAACTCGAATACGTCTATGTCTTGTTAAGTAGCATAATTTATTCATAGAATTTTATAGTGTTTACTATTCTCAGGCTTTTCATAGTTTGAGCTTGCGTCAACAGATATTAATTAATTTTATATATGACGTCACCATTCAATACTAACGGATTCAGCACAACGTATTACATTTAAAGGCAATAAATTTAAATTTTAGCGTTCTAGAACATATTTCAGAAAGCATTCCAAAGAGGATGTAAATACTACGTAATAAGAGGCAGGACTGCCTAAGTAAAAATTGTAATTTAGTTTAGTATGAAACTTGCAGTGAGATTTGACAAAAGTTTGAAATAGTTATTACAATTGGCCGATGAAGTATAATCCGGCTAAGTTTGAAAGCGAATAGTTGCTTAAACCGTAGTGGATTTCGGCTACCTCCGTTTCTTCATAAGATTATAGCAAGCTTTATTTACGGCCGTTTTCAATAACCTATTTATCCTTAGTTTCACTTACTATAGGTAGACAAATCTATCCTTTTACGTTTAGGTACTTATATTCCAATAACCTATCGACATAAAGCATTGGAAAATAACTTACGGCCGTTTTCAATAAAATGATAATACCAATAATACAATCTATACTTAGTGTAACTTACGGATACATTGCTGTCACCGTTTAATGACAAGATTTTATGTATCCATAGTTATTATTATATATTATCTATTTATAGTAATGACGTTAATGTTTGGTTCTCAAATAGTTTTCATTTGAAAATCAAGAGACAAGAGGAACATCCTTTGTGTACAAAACAAGAACTTCGCTTTAGTGTTTGTTGTGAAACCTGAAACATTACGTGTAATATTTCCGGGAGCAGCTCGACGTAGTCACAATAACGTAACTATGTCTCTCACTCGCTCTATTTTAAAAGGGTTTTTTGTTGTCAAGTGTCATTTGTTACCTTAATGTAGGCTACGTTGGTTCTCTAAGCATTATTGTTAACTCTAGTTTGTATGTTTTTACTCACTAATAAACTTGGTATAAAGTCATACTGAGAATAAACTTAGAATATGTAAAATGTTTACAAAGAGACATTATACTTTTGATTGGTTTATTCGGACATTAAAGTTATCGCGTTCATTTGCAAGGCTGCTTGACATTCTGGAAACTTCAGAATTATCATTGTATTGACAGTGTTGTCAGCGATATAGTCAACGTTTGCATATTCTTGGTTTACTTTCAGGTATAACTTCATATCAAGTTAATTTGTAAGGCCGTTACGTTATAAAAATATCACTGCATATTATAAAACAAAGTCCTCCGCCGCGTCTTTCTGTCTATCTGTTCGTGATAGACTGAAAATCTACTGCACCGATTTTCATGCTGTTTTCACTAATGATTATCTATACTCTCAAAACAAATATAAAATATTTATAAACTAGCTGAAACAACAGACGTCGTTTTGCCATATACACAAAATGCCCCACGCCCGCTCATTATATGATTTGTCATAATATGTAATGAAATGTCATTGAATTAAATATTTGTACAGCGAACATATACGTATTCCTAAGTTAAAAAATATATATTCCGGATAAACACCAATATATCATATACTAAAACCTTTTCCGAGACTTCTTATGGTATAAGTATTATTCTAATCGGTATAGTAGGTTTCGCAGTATAACCGAAACAATAACGCGCTCTCCATTTATTAGCATGCATTAATTTGATATTTTTTTAATTGAGAGAATGGTTAAATCTTAATAATTGTTGTTTGCAGCCTAACGAAACTCAAAGAAAAAGCGAAAGTATGAAATGGCTATAATCTTGTAAAAAACGGAGATAGCCGAAATCCACTACGTTTTAAGCAACTGTTCGCTTCCAAACTTAGCCGGATTATTGCGTCGTTGATAATCGGTATTCTGTAATGACTACTATTTCAAACTTATATCAAATCACTGCACGTTTCATACTAAACTAAATTTAAATTTTTACGTAGGCAGTCTCGTCTCTTATTCTGTAGCATTTATATCCTCTTTGGTTGTTAGTTTTGTTAAAGCAAATACCAAACTACATGCTTACATTAAATATTCCCTTATACATCTCACAAAATATTTCTAAGAAAATTATATATAAATCTCTCCAGCAGAATTTCTTCGAACGACCACATAACTTCCAATGTATATTACTCTAAACAAAGCCGGATTTCACCGGATTTCCTTTGCAATACCCGCATAGCTTTGTTGAGATAACGTTATAGATTTTGGACCAGTACATGATTTATACATCCTGGGTGCTGTTTTATAGTCAACATATAGAAAAGGGTTTTATCACCGCTGTAAACTTTATAATATTTTCTTATACTTTCCAGCAAACACCGTTCACCTACCTTCTAGTAGGCTTTAAGGGTAAATGTATACACTTTTATAATAAAGTCCCAGCCACAGTTCAGGCATTATTTATAAATAAATTTAAATGTTTTACAAAAAAATGGCTCCGTCGTAAATTCTATTACTCCACAACTGAATATCTAAGTGATCGGACAGCCTGGGAAAGTTTCTTGCGCCTTCTCTTCTATCTCATAGCGCCATTTGTTTCCGGAGCGGTAGTAGTATCTAGTATATTAGAAATGACATCAAAATGAATTCTTAAGGAATCAATTTTGAGAAAATAAATGCCTTTTATGCCTTTTGCCTTATATTGGAGGCTTAGGTTAATCCTTTCCATCCTTCCTACCTAACCTTTCATGATATAATGAAAAATTTATGAAATTTATTTTCAAAATGCCCCGTTTAGCGTGAAATTTTCCCCAAAACTAAACATGTGGCGGCCTATGCCAAAATATTTGGGTAGGGTTATTCCAACTCTACCAAAGTTGGTACCCTCCTGGAATAGTGCCCCCTACACGCCCACAGTTAAATATGGTTGAGAGATGGTTAGCTGATTTTTTAAATTAAACTTTGTGTAACATAACGCTCTTGGCTGCTACTTCATGAAAGTTTTCCGGGCGAGTATAGAACTGCTATTTAACAGCTGTTCATATATTTCGCATTAGCATTCCATATTATGAATTGGTGCTCACGCCATCAACATCAACATGTAGAAAATATTAGTTATCGTTGTTTTTAGCAAACTTGTGTTAAATATACGAGTAGATTGAAAGTCAGCATAGTTTCTGTATAAAGTTTGAAGCTCATAAGATAGAGCTATCTTAAAGCCCCCATATAAACCGACTTTTATCCTAGACATAAATAAAATGAGCACAAAGAATTTCTCTATCCCACACAATGCTTGAAATTGAACTACAATTTAATAATATTTTCTTTCTTTTTTTTTTATGGAATAGGAGGACAAACGAGCGTACGGGTCACTTGTTGTTAAGTGATCACCGCCGCCCACAATCTCTTGCAACACCAGAGGAATCACAGGAGCGGTGCCGGCCTTTAAGGAAGGTGAACGCGCTTTTTTTGAAGGTACCCATGTGGTATCGTCCCGGAAACACCGCACAAGCAAGCTCATTCCACAGCTTTGTAGTACGTGGAAGAAAGCTCCTTGAAAACCGCACTGTGGAGGACCGCCACACATCCAGATGGTGAGGATGATATCCTAACTTGTGGTATGTCGTGCGAAGGTGGAATTCGGCAGCAGGAATCAGGTTATACAGCTCTTCGGAACACTCCCCGTGATAAATGCGGTAGAAGACACACAATGAAGCGACGTCTCTGCGCAACGCCAAGTGATCCAGCCGTTCACAGAGCACTGGGACCCCGACAATTCGAGCTGCTCTGCATTGCACGCGGTCAAATGGATCGAGCTGATACTGGGGTGCGCCAGACCAGAGATGACAGCAATACTCCATGTGTGGCCGGACCTGCGCTTTGTAAAGCGCTAGTATGTGGGCCGGCTTGAAGTATTGCCGTGCTCTATTAATGACGCCCAGTTTCTTTGAAGCTAATTTGGCTTTGCCTTCCAGATGACCACGAAATTGGCAATCGCTCGAGATTTCGAGACCCAGTATTCCGATACTAGGCGAGGCTTTGAGGGAAGTGTTGTCGAAGAGCGGTGATACGACAAATGGGGTTTTTTTAGTGGTAAACGCGCAAACTTGAGTCTTCTGGGGGTTAAATTGGACAAGGTTCAATTTTCCCCATTCCGCGACCTTCTCAAGAGAGGACTCGATAGAAGACACAAGTTTCTCCCGGCACTGGTCGACGATTTCCCGAGAGAGACCTGCATGGCTCGTGTATACGGCATCACCAGTGCTGTCATCCGCATAGCAATGAATGTTGGAGGTGTCCAACATATCATTGATATGCAGAAGAAACAGCGTGGGAGACAGCACACAGCCTTGGGGCACTCCAGCATTCACGGGATTTCTTGGCATAATACTATGCTCTCTTTAACTTGCTTATTAAGTGTATTTTTTTCTATTTAATTTCTGTTGTTGTTTTTGATATTTTTGATGACCAGAGGTTTACTTCCTTTCTGTTGCTGTAATTTGTTTTATTATTTACGTTGATCCGGCAATGCATCTTTTGTCCGTACAAAAATGGAGATGGTATTTTCCCATTTGTACAAATACAATTTGAAACAAAATATATGAACGATGCGGAATCACGCGTTCCGTGCGAGTGCTATTCCAACTGAGCTAACTGTTCGAATGACGTATCGATGATAAACCTTGTATGCTTTGTTAAACTCTCAGGTTATTACTTTCATGAGTGTTATCTCAAATTGAAACATTCCATGGTTTGAAAAGAAATTCATTCACTTTTGAATAAAAAGTATTTCTAGAAGATAAAGTATCTCTCGTGTTTTTAGAATCTGGTGATATTTAAGTCCATTTTCTGTTGTTTCGTTTATTGAAAATGTTTTCATCATTTTCAGGTTATTTGATCTACAGAAGGCTATTAGCGTTTGTCCTCTTTGGTTTCTGTTTCCAATTCTAGGTCCACCTGTGTTGGCATAAAAAAGGCATAAAAGGCATTTATTTTCTTAAAATTGATTCCTTTAGAATTCTCTTTGATCTCATTTCTAATAGAGAAGTAGCGGCGTAAGAAACTCTCCCAGCATTCTTTTTTTTGTGCTTTTTTCAATAAAAATTTACATTATTGTACAGTCATTTGTATCGCTATAAAATAATCACAATCTTGTCCCAGGCTGTCGGATCATTTAGATACTCAATCATTGTATTTCTTCTTCCATTTATTGGTTGCCTATTCTGCTGTTTACATCTCCCTTCTTTGTTAATTTTCTGCCATCTGTATTGCCTAGTATTTTACTTAATTTATTATAAATATTAATTATTTCCTCTCTATCATCATCGCTCATAGGAATGTAAATTTGAAGTATATTTATTGTTTGCTGCTTAGAAAACTTTTTTTTTTTGAGAGGAGGAAATACGGCTACGTATTTACGCCCCGGAACGGGGCGTAATATGTCGGACTCGAGTGTCCGCGTAAGCGGACACCCCATACCGACTAAAACCTCCTCTGTGCTGTTAGCAGCCCTGGCTTTCACAGCGAAGTAGGACGTGGGCCGTGGAGGCCGCAAAGACTACGCAACAACAGTCGCGGGGCGTCTCCTTAGGAGACTCGAACCTCAGACCGGCTGTGTGCTTGTGGGAAGGAGAGAGAATGAAAATGAAGATGAAAGATGAAAAGGTGATAAGAACACACTCGCCGGCGAGTGTGGTGATGTTTTGTGTAATGTATGTAAGTGTGTATGTATGTGTTTATGATTGTATGTATGTGTGATTGTATGTATGTACGTAGTGTAAATGTTTGTGTGCATGTATGTTTGTGTTTGTGTCTGTTTGTGGAGTGTGTTTGTGATTGTGTAAGTGGTGTATGTCAGTCCGTCAGTCAGTCCGTGTGTGAGTGAGTGTAGTGAAGCGATTACAGGACGAGAACTAACGTCTCGTCGGGTATCAAAACAATGTGTGGTGTATCTAGGGTGCGGGCCGCTGGCCATCGTCAGAGCGACGAGTGCCAGTGGTTTGCGGTGGTTGACCGCGCCTACGCCTGCGAAGGTGGTGTGTGCGTGTCTGTGTCGGTGTTTGTGTGGGTGTCGCGTTCGCGATGGTGATGTCGTCATCCGGGTCTACCGTTACGTGTCTGGGACGTCTTATTGGGTTGAGACTATGGTGAAGGGTGGTGTACCCGCATGCCTGCCTAACCAAGATGTTGGGATGGTTAGGCGCCTTGTCAAAGAAGCGTCGCGAGATCTCTTTAAAGTGTTGAGCTATCGTCGGAAGCTCTAGGTCGCGGTGAAGGTCAACGTTTCGGATGAACCACGGGGCTCCGGTTGCCATGCGCGTGAATTTATTTTGAACTACTTGCAAACGACGTAAGTAGCTCGGTCGGGTGTGCGCGAAAACGACGCTTGCGTATGACAGTATGGGCCGTACGATGGTTTTGTACAGCGTCACTTTGTGTTTGAGCGGAAGTTTGCTTCGCCCACACACAAGTGGATAAAGGCGACTGAGGACAAATCGGGCTCTATTGCATACCGTATCAATATGTTTCTTGAAGTTCATATTGCTGTTGAACGTGACTCCTAAGTATTTGTAATCCTTCACCCACGGTATGGGTGTTTCATACAATTTAATGACGTCGGTCGGTCGTTTTTTAGCGCGGATGCTATTCGCGTTACCGAAGAGTACCGCTGCACTCTTGGTGGGGTTCACTTCAATCCGCCATTTTCTGAACCAGTTGCCTAGTTCATCGACGGCGGCTTGAAGCACTTTAATGTTCCTGCTCAAGGTTGAGCGGAGCCAAAGTAGAGTACCGTATCGTCAGCGTACTGAGCGAGCTGGACACTCGGAAACTTGGGAATGTCGCTCGTGAAGAGCGAGAAAAGAGTGGGAGAGAGGACTGAATCCTGTTGCACGCCAGACCTGATGGGTCTGGGTGAGGATAGGGTGCCCTCTACTCGATATCGGAAGGAGCGATCAGTAAGGTAGGCTCGTATGATGCGCACGAGCCTGTCTGGCACTCCCAATTGATACAGCTTGAATACTAAGCCGTTGTGCCATACCTTGTCGAATGCCTTCGCGACATCGAAAAACACGGCTGCCGTGGTAGCGTGAAGTTGACGCCGTACGAGAATGTACTCGGTGAGTCGGTGAGCCTGCTGGGGACACGAGTGAGCGGTTCTGAATCTGAACTGTATGTAGGGTATCAGGTTGAGCTCCGCGATGTAATGATTAAGACGCGCGAGAATTAATCTTTCGTAAAGTTTCCCGATCGCTTAGAAAACTATTCTTACACTAGAGTAATTCAATTAGAGTATGATATGAATTTTACTATATTTTTTTCCATTTCTTGCTTATCTCTTATCAAACTTCATTTTAACTTGTACCGTCTTCATTGTAATAACAATATACTTAATATACTTACCACTTCATCCTAAGAATCGAATCGTAACTAAAAATATTTTGTGATTGCAGACTGTTTTAACTTTTTGTTACGCGTTTCGTTATAGCTTTATAATAATATATTTTATTAGTACCCAAAATTATAAAAACAAGCAAAAACGTATTTAGTTGTGGAAGTAACAATGAACACATACCGCGTAGTGTACGAAGATATTATTACTAAAAATTCAACGAAAACATATATCAGTAAAGCTGCAAAATGAACTTTTTTTTATCTACGTAGTAAATACTGTATTCGATTAGGCGGAATATCAAATCAATTGTGCAAAAAATGATTTATTACTTACAATCTCTAACTTAGCAGCGGTACGCAACGTCCATTTTCTATAATGTCTGAATAAGTGCGGTGCTAAGGTCATTTCAAGGGTATTTATTATGAACGTGACGTTAACATTGAAATTACCTTCTTAAGATTCTAAATTCGAAAATATCTCGAGATGGGTCGTGTGTTGCCCGATAGATTCACCAATATTGTCAAACATTTAAGAATAAATGTGGACTGTGCAGGACGAATCTGATTCAAGTTACGATATCGAAATAAATGACGAAATTGAAGCTGACTGTACTTTACATTTTTGTAGCTTGTTATTAATTTTAATAATAAGTTTAGGTTATAAAATTACAGTATCAGTTTCCATTGTAATAGTTTCATGTTTATTAATAAATTTACAAAACTTTATAATATTTAAAACTTAGAAAACTTCTCAAATATGTCGATCAGTGAGTTTTCTTTCATCTTTGTTCCGTTTGGTGCCTATACACTTGGCCTGTGGGCCCCAGAGACGCGGAGAATGAACAAATTACTATACGCGTCTCAGGGCTATTGGAAACCCAAGCGCTGGCGGCTTTTTCGGTCAAGGGATCAGCCTAGATATCGAACGCGGAAATGTTGCCAGTATTCTTGTTATACTTCCCCGTAACGATAGTTTTAATATAATGTAATCATAGTATTTTAACTATAGCTAAAATATTAGTTTTGTTTCAAATAAAAATTATAAAACTGTGTAATATTGTACGTGTGACAATATAAAACTGTAGCTCTCCTCTCTGCACGTCGTCCTAATACATAGCATAGCTTTGTCAGTAAAACTATAGTACAGCAAATAGACAGCAAATGTAAAAAGTCGTTGATCACGCCGAGAATTTTCAACAAGTTGACAAATCACCGGCAAATGATAGATCAAATCATGCAATCAAACAATTATAATATGAAGGACATTTAGGAGTTTAAGTGTGCATGTTAGATTGTATGTATTGGCAATTTCATTTATATTTTACAAGGGTGCCACTTGAGATACTTATATCATTCTGTTTTATGAAAACACTTTTCGTATGATCCAATATAACTAATGATATTGAAAAATAAACCTCCGTCTTAATATTATAAACCGTTATATGTTTTATTTGTCTTGGGATAAGTACTTTGCTTTTTTTACTAAGAATTATAGAAATCAGTCTAAAAATTTAAGTGGATGGTGCGGAATAGATAATTTACATTCACGTTTTAGGTACAATAGTTTATATTATACAACTGTTGTAGGTACCTAAAACGGCACTTACATTTGAAGTTAATACTTTCATAAAATGTTTTTTGCGATTAAAATTAATAATCATTGAGTAATATATATGATATTGGATTATTACAATAAATATTGTACCATAATTATCAAGTACCTTAGCCTTTGACCTCACCAGATGAACATTTCTGCAGATAGAGATTTTTATTATTAAAAATATTAGTAAATTTGTAAATTGATTTCCTCAAAAATTTTATACAAAATTATTCATGTAGCTAATAGTTCATTTCGTTTAATGTTTTGATTTTTTTTCTTTTATTATATAGATTATTGCTATATCTAAGTTTTTATTTATTTATTCCACTTTTTTGGCACCACATTAACAAAATATAACTTAAATACTACCAAACATAATAATACCTATCATATGGTGCAAATGGCGGCCATAACACTATATATTGATCCCTTCCAGGCAACTATTTGTAATAAAATAAAAGAGAAAAACAGTACATTAAAATGGTAAAAAAGTGTATAATATGAACTATACTAAAGTATAGATAAATATATAAGAGAGTAAAAGAATATGCAAATAAAAAATAGAAACAATAATTTACATTTCTGATATTAAATTACTGTTGAATTACGTTGATACATACATTACATAGATTATGGGTTGTTTAGTTGATTTTAAAGGTGGCTAATGATTGTGCATGACATAGTAAGCGGTAGTTGATTGCAAAGAGTGATGGCATTATTGAGGAAAGATGACTGATACCTATCCGATATCAGATTAGGGAAAGGTACATTAAGTATTTGTTTCGGTTTTTGGTTGACCCTGGTTCATCTAATCTGTCTTTAAGTTTGTGTATTATTTCTAAGTAACAACAACTGAGCAAACATACGGTATATTGAAACCAATATCATTACGTTGTAACACGGTGTTTGTTTAAAATATTTCATTTCAAGTCTTGTACACTTACACCGGTTTGATCCAATAAAGCTCTCTGAAATCTCTCCAAAGATGAATTCTACTTTATATAAAAAATGGAAATGCTTTGAATTTAAGTAATTTATGTTGAAAATGTTTCATAACTAGTTAGTTTGCCTTTATATCACACAGAACTTCAATGAGATTACGTTTTGCATTGTTTTGTTTTGTGTCGCCAGCTATGTGTTTGCCATTTTAAAATTTGAATTAAAATATGCTTAGATATAGATTTTAAATAATATTTGTAGCAAAGAGGATGTAAATACTACGTAATAAGAGGCGAGACTGCCTACGTAAAAATTGAAATTTAGTTTAGTATGAAACGTGCAGTCAATTGACATTAGTTTGAAATCGTTTGTATTTTATATATATGCAGTTTTTGTACGATTGCCGACGAAGTATAATCCGGCCAAGGTTGAAAGCGATAGTTGCTCGCCTATCTCCTTTTTTTACGTGGTTATATCGAGTTAATCGCTTTTTTAACCGACTTCTAAAAGGGAGGAGGTTCTCAATTCGTCGGTATGTTCTTTTTTTTATATTTGTTACCTCAAAACTTGCGACTGGGTGAACCGATTTTGATAAATCTTTTTTTATTTGAAAGTACCGTGTGGTCCCATTGTATTTGGTCCAGACCTGACAATGACATCCATGAGAAAGCCATAAAAGTCTTAAATTTGCCATACACACGTATAGCAAAGTGAAAGATCTTTTTTTATTGGAAAGAATATACTTCAAAGATAGTTTGGTTAGGTTCTGATTACGGAATCCATGGCAAAGTAACGGGAATCTTCAATTCTTAGGAGCAAATTAACGATACTCTTCCGAATATTTTTTATGCTATCCAGGTATTTAAGTCATCAACCATAACATAGTTATGGTCAAGTAATTGTAGTCGAATATGACCAATGAGTCTCCTTAACGACATACAGTATGGGTGCGATCTGTGGCAGAATTTCTTACTGTCTGTAATCAAATTGCAATGCACTTACGTTCATTGCTGCATTGAAAAATTTAGTATATACATATTTAGACAAATTCTTAGTGTACTTCAAATTCACTAAAAATCATAAATTTTTTTTTTTTTTTAAAAAACCACCGACTTCAAAAACACTTCCAAAATAATAGATATAATATGCACGAAAAAGTATAAAAATAATTGCGTATTTTTATACAATCTAATTAATTAATCTAATTCTAGATACGATTATTGTAATTTTTGGAGTCGGAAAAATTTATTTGAAACAAGCCAAGTACGGCTATACTCGGCATTCATTAAAAATAAGATTGTGTAGTTGGAAAATTAAGTAGTTATTCGAACTTTAGCATTCAAATTTCACCTTTGCACGACACGTAATAAATTAAGTTATCATCCCCACCACCTGGATGTGTGGTGGTCCTCCACAGTGCGGTTTTCAAGGAACTTTCGTCCATGTACTACAAAGCTTCCTTGTACCGCACAAGTTTTCAGGAACATACCATCAAAAAAAGCGCGTACACGTTCCTCAAAGGCCAGTAACGCTCCTGTGATTCCTCTGGTGTTTCAAGAGAATGTGGGTGGCGGTGATCACTTAACACCAGGTGACTCGTGCGCTCGTTTGTCCTCCTTTTCCATAAAAAAAAAACATTTCAAAATTTTAATTATTCAAAATAATGTCAGTAGATATATCAATTCAGAGAAGCGCAGCTAAATTATCACACGTTGATCAATCAAATTTCGTAACACAATATTAACGTATCGAATACTCGGTAAGAGAAATCAAGTTTGATTTCGGGGACCTTTTCAATTGGAGAATTAGTGATACAGGTGTTTAATCATACATAATATGCGATACACATACCATGCTATTTGTTACAACAAAATTTAAAGATGTAGAGTATGTTTTTCCTCATAACTTACGTAAGTAGAGCACCTCTTTGTGCACTCAACAAAGGCACTGTTTGACGCAACGTCACTACATTAAGTGTAAAATTTTCTGTAGCTTTTCCCGACATTATACTGTTTGTAAATTCTCAAGTCTGACGCACTAGCTCTATAATTTTCATGAAAGAAATACTCTTACTTATTATAAAACAAAAATCGCCATCGCATCTGTCTGTCTGTTCGCGATAAACTTAAATACTACTTGACCGAATCATGCTGATTTCAACAATGTGTAGCATCGTTCTCGAGGAAGGTTTTACCCGACCGAGCTACTTACGTCGTTTGCAAGTAGTCCAAAATAAATTCACGCGCATGGCAACCGGAGCCCCGTGGTTCATCCGAAACGTAGACCTTCACCGCGATCTAGAGCTTCCGACGATAGCTCAACACTTTAAAGAGATCTCGCGACGCTTCTTTGACAAGGCGCCTAATGGCCCAACATCTTGGTTAGGAAAGCATGTGGAAACACCCTCCTTCACCATAGTCTCAACCCAATAAGACGTCCCAGGCACGTCACGGTAGACCCTGATGACGACATCACCATCGTGAACGCGGCACACACACAAACACCGACACAGACACGCACACACCGCCTTCGCAGGCGTAGGCGCGGTCAACCGCCACAAACCACTTGCACTCGTCTCTCTGACGATGGCCAGCGTCACTCAGACTAGTCACTCAGACCTAGATAGGTTGCGGCCGGCGGCCCGCGAGGTGGCCATCGAGGGTGCAGAGAACGATTTTGGTATCAAAAGAATGTATGGTGTAGATACACCATACATTCTTTTGATACCCGACGAGACGTTAGTCCTCGTCCTGTAATCGTTTCACTCCACTCACACTCACTCACGGACTGACTGACGGACTGACATACACCACTTACACAATCACAAACACACTCCACAAACAGACACAAACACAAACATACATGCACTCAAACATTTACACTACTTACATACATACAAACATACATACATACACTCATAAACACATACATACATACTTACGTACATTACAGAAAACATCAACACACTCGCCGGCGAGTGTGTTGAGGAGGAGGTTTAAGTCGGTATGGGGTGTCCGCTTACGCGGACACTCGAGTCCGGCATATTATACCCCCGGTCTGGGGCGTAAATACGTAACTGTATTTCCTCCTCTCAAAAAAAAAAGAGGAAGGTTTTAGTATATAATTTAATATAGTATTTTTTTTTATGAAAATAAGAGACGAGATGAGCAATACGTTGAGCTGGTGGTAATTGATACGCCCTACCCATTACACTGCAGTGTCGCTCAGGATTCATGAAAAACCCAAAAATTCTGAGCGGCACTACAATTGCGCTCGTCACCTTGAGATATAAGATGTTAAGTCTCATTTACCCATTAATTTCACAAGCTACGGCGCTCTTCAGACCGAAACACAGTAATGTTTACATATTACTGCTTCACGGGAGAAATAGGCGCCGTTGTGGTACCCATAATCTAGCCGGCATCATGTGCAAAGGAGCCTACCACTTTACCAGTGTAGATATAGTGTTTTGTACATTTTTGTATACTTTAGCGATATTTGCTGGAGGTGTCAGAAAAAACTAGGCCACCTGGGAGCTTTCAACGAAAACACTGTCCAAACCCTTTGAGATATTATAATAAAATAATGTACCGTGGAATTGTGTATCTTATATAGATCTACATAAAAGTCTAGGATGGCATATATCTATCTCTTAAGGATAACATATTATATCTATTTTAATACTTTTAAAAATAGGCAATTATAAAGCTCTTATGTAAAACCTGTTTACACAATTAGGATACAAATCCTTATCATTAAACTGTCCTTGTCAAATTAGAAACTTTAAGTCTAAGAGAAAAAAAAATTTTCTAAGGAACAATTGTTTTAGCATTATATCTTATAAGCCACTTATTTGTACCTAGATTTTAGATAATTGTTCTGCTTTTTTTTTCTGATAAAAAAAATATTGAGAAACGAACTACACTGGCCTGCAAAAGTAAGTATCACACTTTTCAAATTAATTTTTTTTCTTAACTATAGAAGGTAGAGATTTAAGAATAAAAACGTTTTGTTGCAAATTTTATAGGCTTTAATTCTCAGAAACTAAAATTATACATTAGTAACATTTTTAACTTAAAAAAGATAAAACAATGAAAATAGACATTTTTAGTTTAGTGTTTACACTAAACTAAAAATGTCTATTTTCATGTATATACATGTTATTTAATTTTTAATAACTGGTATTGCCTCCTCGAGCTCTGATTACAGCTTCGAGCCGGTTTGGCATACCGAACACTAGGTTTCGGAGCCGATGTTGGGGAATATTCTCTCATTCTTCTACCAGGGCCTGCTTTAGTGCCCTGAGGGTAGTAGGTGGTGGTCTGCGATTTCTGACTAGCCTCCCAAGCTCATCCCAGGCATGTTCAATCGGGTTGAGATCAGGACTTCTTGATGGCCAAGCCATCACGCTGATACCGACCTCCTGAATATACTCTTGTACGATATGAGCTGTGTATGGCCGGGCATTATCATGCATCAGCATCGATCCATCACCCATATTTGCTAAATACGGTCCTGCATACTCATTGAGAATCTCTTGAGCATATCTTTGCCCAGTGAGGGTGCCATTTTTTGTGCGACCTTCTGAAGATATGCCAGCCCATACATGTACACTGCCTCCACCGTATTGGACTCTTTCTGAGATGCAGGCTTGAAGGTATCGCTCACCATGTCGCCTGTAAACACTTCGCCTTCCATCAGAAGTGTAAAGGGAGAATCGAGACTCATCTGCAAACAAAATTCTTGACCATTCTTCTTCATCCCACTGCATGTGTTCACGGGCGTATCGCAGTCTCGCTACTCGATGCTGTCTCTCGAGTTTTGGGCCACTCGCTGGTCTTCGGGGTTTCAAATTTGCTTCAGCAAGTCTTCTTCTCACTGTACTGTCACTAATGTAGTCCCTCCGCGTCTGAAGTAGCTGTTGCTGGACTTCAACTGCATTTTGGTGGCGATTTCTTAACACAGTGGAAATAATATAACGATCTTCTCGGGCACTGGTACACCTGGGTCTGCCATTACAAGGTCTCCTCAGATGGTGTCCAGTCTCTTCGAACCTTCGCTTTACCTTCTGGACCGTTCGTACCGTCACACCCACCATTTGCAGTGCGACGCATACTGATGCCTAGTTCCAGAAAAGCCTTGATCCTAGCACATTCTTCAACTGAAAGAGGCATGATAAATAAATGTTATGTGCTTTTTAGCATAAATTTTTAAAACATGACCCATCGATCTTGAAATAAATTTAAAACAGAAAGAAAAATGTGAATGGTAAAATTGTAATTCGGAAACGTCCACTTTGAAAAAGGAATGGTTTTGTTTTTGAAGTTTTTTTCCAGCCAATTCTTAAAAGAAGGTTACCGACTATAAAGTTTTTATGTACAAAATTAAATTCTCTTTGGAGTCCTTTTTATTTCGAAAGCATATCTTGTGAACTTAAAACGTAATCCCAATTTTAAAAGTGTGATACTTACTTTTGAAGGCCAGTGTATACTATATACTATACAGGAACTCATTATATAAATAACATTTTTTTTTCCTGTCTCGTGGAGGCGTTTACTCTTAAACGGATAGAAGAAGCGTCTTAGATGCGTGTGTCTCAAGCGTATGTCTCAGAAGCGTGTGTAGAAGTTAGTGTCAATATGTGAGAAAAAGTGCTTACAAATACAAAGTTATGTATACTCATTTGTATCCCTGCCACCGTCCACCGTTCCCCAACCGTCTCCCACGCCTCAAACACTTTAATGCAATTTATTTTCTAAGAACACAATTTTACAAAACACATGAAAGAGAAATATTACAATAACAGATGCTTAAGCAATAGCTATGGGATCTTCACATCCCGCTCAGTACGAGTACACAGTAAACCTTTTATTTTTATTATCCTCTCCAAAACCTATTATTTATAAAGGAAGCTATATAATTCTAAAGGCACTCAGGCTCTTTAATTATAAATGTTTATTGTACGATATCACATTGTAATGCATATTTTCTATTAAAAAAAAGCCCTCTGAGTTTCTTGCGCCCATTCTTCTCAGGTCTGAGGCAGTCTCTTTTGAATGGTGTTTGACGTTCAATAAGTGATTTTAAAACCTATTTTGAATAAAAATATTTGAATTTGAATTTGAATTACTTGAACTGCTAAAATGGCCATACTTTGGATACGCCGTAAAAAATAAGTAACGGACCGCATCTGCAGATCTTTTAAATGCTTTCTAAATTACATTTAGTGGATTGTAAACTATGACGGTAGTACATAAACAATTGTTGTTAAGACGGCCAATATTCCTACTTTCTACTAATATTAAAAACTATACATTAAATACCCGACGATCCCTTTCAGCTGTTGAGTAACGGCCGTTCCCAATAATCAGTCTATCTCTTACTTGAGATAAAAATCGTAACTATCGTTGACTTTTCTGTCCCAATAAACTTATCGACTGTAACTCACCTTATCCGTACACGCTATCTGTCAGTGGGACGACGTATAGCTTACCAGCGATAGAAGTATGTATGGAAATTTCAATTCAAGCGTCCCAATATAACGCGATAAAAATGACTTATCGGGTATATTGGGACAGCTTCAGATTATTGACTTCTAATTACTGACAGTTATAGAAGGTAGTAATTTATCTCTATCTGTAGATAGTATATTGGGAGCGGCCTTGGAACGTCACTGTTACTGTTTTCTGTACATTTAAGTATTTACGTATGTCAATGTATGTACATATCGATTAAATAAAACTCTTTAGGATTAAATCGCGTGTTATTGTAACTGTATTTTTACGTTTTTGCCTAAAAGTTAAATTTTTATTATTATTTTAGCCAACCCGACGTTTCGTGGCCTTTACAGAGAGCGTTTTCAGGGACACTGAAAAGCTAAAATAATATTAAAATCGTTACTTACACGCAAAAATGAATTAAAAAACACAGTGACAATTACACGTGTTTTAATTCTTTAAAAAGTGTTACATTTAAATGTGTAATTATTATCTTGCACCCACAGAAGAGATTATGTCTAGTTTGGAGCTGGATAATTTATGAAAAGTGTGTCCATATTTTAATTAATAATTAAATCTTTTATTTAAACATAATACATTTTTGATTCTTACCAGTTTTTTATCAGAACCAGTTGAGCCGTTCTTGGAATGTGTAGTTTCTTGACATCTAGTCTGAATGAAATATGTCAGTTAACAAGTCAGTTCCAATCGATCATTGGTCGGGAGCGTACGTCCCCGTAAAGTGATACTTACCGAACAATTGTTTCACCTGTGCCCAAACGTGAGACATTACAGGATGTACCTACGAAGACATAATATACACTCGAAATAAATAAACAGAAATCCTCTCTGTACATGTCTTATGTGTGTCTATATTTAAATGGCTGCTGTTTATTGTGATTTTATCACATAAAAATAAATAAGATTTTACGGATCGTAAATCCAATTGATCCTACAAATTGAGCTAGCCCTCTTTCAATTCACAACCCTTATAATAAATAACATCGCGCTGATAAAATCCAAGCAATAAAATTTGTTTTCTAAATAAAGTATTTTGGTTATCTAATAAATAAATCAATTTCCTAATGTGATAATCTTCACTAATACTCTCTATAAGGTGAAAATATTTTTATTTTTTATTTTTGTATGATTTCTATTAATGGATAAAATCAAAGATTACTCTTTTGATTTGAAAATTATAAAGACATTAATTTATCAGCGTATAACTGTTTTGCATTAAAAAAAAACATTACTACAAGAATTTAGTAAAAATCAAAAAATTGCCTGAATTTCATTATTCTAGTGAAGTCAATGCAAAGTGGTAAATGTATAACTTTTATTATAAATTCCCAGCCACTGTTCAGGCATTATCTAAAAATAAATTTAAATGTTTCATTAAATTAATAATAGTATTTAAAAAAAACTAAATAAAACGCTTTATATAAAATTCAACTAAATAATAGAAAATTAATTTTAATAAATTAAAATTGAAAATATTACAAAAATAAAATTTGAAAAGCAAAATTTTTTTGAACGGTGCTGGTTTCGAACCCACGACCGCTGGCGTTGCGTGCCGGAACGGAACGCCGGAGGTTATTTATCCTAGAAATGACGGTTATCACTTTAAAAACATAACGTATTGAAAATATTTAAAAATAATATATTTCATTATAAAGAAAGCGTGGGGTGAAAAAGAATTGTTATTTTAATAATATCTTAAAAAGCACCCCTTTTTATATAAAGCGTGTTTTTTAGTTTTTTTTACTACTATTACTATTATTTATTTTTAATTTTTTAGTTAAATTTTCTATAAAAGTAAGTATTTAAAAAAAAATCCTGCCTTATCGACAATAGATAAAAATTATATAAAATGGCAAAAATCTTATTTTGCAAATTGAATAGGTAATGGAATAATCTTATCAAATTTATTGTCATCGGTCCTCGATAAATCTACAAAGTTTGAATGAAATCTGGCCGTTTAAAGAGGGTCAAAATCGCGTCTAAAGGAGTCACAAACATACATACAAAATTCGAAATTTTGGTGATTGGACAGCCTAGGACTAGAATATGATTATTTTATAGCAATTACAATGTCAGGACAATATTGTATATTTTATTAATAAGAGCGCAGAACATAATGCTGGAAGAGTTTCTTGCGCCGCTTCATCTCTCTCAGAGGGCCATTTGTTTCCGAAGCGTTAGTAGTAGTATTAGAAATGACATCAAAAATAATTCTAAATATTATATACAGTATATTTAGTAATATATTTTGTAGGTATTTATCTTTGTTTGTAACGAATAATCTCAAAAGCTACTCATGCGAAATTAAGACTTCTTTAATATGTAGTGTAGATTGTTGTGATTATTGATAAATGCTAGGTGATTGTTTTGCTATTAGATTAACAATCGAATTATTAAAATTATTATATTATTATTTATTTATTATATACATTATGTTGATAAATGATTCATGCTTTACGATGGCGTGAGCATGCGCGGTCGCATTACTGCTTTCGTGAGAACGAATTAATAAAATCTTTGTTCATTTATATGTCTAGAAAAAAACCTAACAAGGCAGTGTATATATTAAATAAACAATTTTTATTATGTAATTATGTTTATTTACCATCGGCCTTACAAATAAAATTGGCATAAAGTTATAACTAATCATAAACCAAGAATATGTAAAATGTTTACAAATATACATTTTGCTTTCGATTGGTTCTATTCTATTCTATTCTTCCAACTGTGGCTTCTGTGGAAGATATACCACAGATTTGCTAGAATCACGTTAGATTAGACTACCAAGCTTTGAGTATGTCTTCTAAGTTTAACGGTAACAATCGGTGTTCAGATTACATAAAGTTTAATTTTCTAATAATATCTGAAACAAGTAATATACATGCTTGTAAGACTATAAACGACATACACAAATAGAAATACTTAAATAATTAATTAATATAAGTACTAAATAATATTTACAACTTAATCTTATTTATTTTAATATATTTACACAAAATATTTACAAAAGGAGTGTAAACTAGGGAGAGGAGACATTTAACGGAGGTTGGACGGGGGACTTCAGCGGGTATATAATTGTGCAGAGAAGATTTCATTAAGGGACAACTAAAGAATAAATGATCCATGTTTCCCTCATCAAGGCCACAATCACATAGAGAATGATCCCTAATTCTAAGTTTAGCTAGAAAGACTGGAGTGCAGGCATGGTTTAAACGTAAGCGGTTCCTTCCTTAAAGGCCGGCAACGCTCCTGTGATTCCTCTGGTGTTGCAAGAGTGTGTGGGCGGCGGTGATCACTTAACAACAGGTGACCCGTACGCTCGTTTGTCCTCCTATTCCATAAAAAAAAAGCGGCATATAGTTGAGATTATTGTTTTATTATGAATCCTACATTTTGAGAACCAAGGTTTTCGAGGAATTTGTGGTTGGAGTTCTCCATAAAGTTTACCTTTTAAAGTTTTGGAAACTTGCCAATTGTTTGACCAACTCTCATACATCTTGGGTTTCATGGTAGAGCACAAGTCATGAGTGAATATTTCAGAATACTGAAAGGAACCTGAATGAGCAGCTGATCTAGCACAGGCATCTGCATTTTCATTACCAGAGATGCCCATGTGACCTGGAATCCAAGCTAAAACTATGTTAATTTTGAGTTCATAGCACTCTTTCAAAGTTTCTCTTATTTTGAGAATGATGGGAAACTGACTTTTTGACTTAAACGGATTTGAGAGAATTGATTGGAGGCAACTTTTAGAGTCTGAAAGTATAATAGAATTGTTCATGTTGTGAGACTTAACAAATAGAATAGCTTCAAGAATGGCGATTGATTCCCCTGTAAACACAGAAGTAGTAGGTGGGCAGCTATAACTCAGTATTATTCTTGTTGAGGGAATCCATACTGCAGCCCCAACCGGACTCATGTCTGTTTTTGAAGCATCCGTGTAGATTTTATGCCAATGTCGAAAATCTGAGTCCATTATATGAGAAGAAGTTTTATTTGCTTCTATAGAAAACTTATCAACACCTAAGTCTAAAATTACTGAGGGTTGGAAAGTAAGAGCATTGAAAGGCATAGAAAATAAAGGCAATTTAGAATATTGAAAGAGAGGGTTATAGAGAAAATAAAAGGTAACTATTTATAACGCAAGGTCTTTTGTCTTCAGGTACAATATTATTATCATTGTATAATACAGCTAATTGTTCTAATTTTTGGAGTAAGGGATGAGCTCGGCAGCCAGCTAGTTTAAAGAAAAATTTATTGGCAAGGAGTTGTCTACGTAGTGAGAGGGGAGGATCCACACATTCTACTTGCATTGCATTAATACGGCTGGATTTCATAGCTCCCAATACTATACGTAAACATTTAGCCTGAATTCTGTCCAATTTATTTAGACTTGCTTTGTTTGCTGGGATTAAGAAAATAGTGCCATAATCTAAATGAGTGCGAATTATGGCATTGTATAGTAATTTTTGAGTGACGGGGTGACCAGACAATGAGCGAAGAATATTAATATTTTTCTCACATTTCTGTGAGACATAATCAAAATGCTTAACATTATTAACAATTGGTAGATCAACATCATAAATTTTAATTTTAATAGGTGGAAGAATTCTTTTATTTGTAAATAAAACTACCTTACTTTTAGATGTTGATAGAGACAGTCCATGTTGTGTTAAATATTCAGAAAGATAATCAAGAGCATTATTTAAATGATTAGATGAATCTTGTATAGACTTGTCAGAAGAATACAGGACAATGTCATCTGCATATTGCAATATCTTACAGAAAGGTGTAACGGTACTGTTGAGGTCATGAGTATACAGATTATAAAGAAGGGGACTAAGGACTGAGCCTTGAGGTAAACCTTTCCTAACTGACTTAGGAGGGAGGTAAGAGGATGGACCTTTAATAGTGATGGATCTCTCCATTAACATGTTACATATGAAACGGGATAACTTCACGGGGATACTCAGCTGGTTGAGTTTACTCCTGAGTAGAGGAAGTGAAACGTTATCATATGCAGATTCTATGTCAAGAAAAACTCCCACAAGGTGTTCTTTTCTGAGGAGTGCTATTCTAATGTCAGTTGTAATACCTAAGCTATCTGAGGAGCTCTTGCCCTTTCTGAAACCATACTGGGAGTTGGAAAGGAGATTATTGTTTTCAACAAACCACTCAAGTCTTTGTTTAATCATGATTTCAGAAACTTTTGCAAGAGCAGAAGAGAGGGCAATTGGCCTATAGCTGGTAGCTTCAGATGGATTCTGACCAGGTCTAAGTAATGGAATAATTACCTGATTTTTCCAAGGTGGAGGGATGGAACCAAGATCAAAAAGGTTATTGATTATGCTAAAATAATATTCCTTGGATGTAGATCATGAATTTTTAATGAAAGAGTATGGGATTCCATCTAACCCAGGAGCAGAATCAACTAGGCCATCCAGAGCAAGAAGAAGTTCAGAGAATGAGAAGGGGGACTGTGAGTTGAGGCAAGAGGGATTGGGGGGGATGGAAAATAGTCCATATTTGGAACTGAAGGGGGGGACATCCTATCTGAAAAGGAATCAAGCCATACAGAAGGATCCACATTAAAATCAAACACTTGATCACAAAATGAACCTCTAAATTTTTTAATTTGTTTCCAGACAGTTGAGGATGGAGTGCTTGGTTTTAAATTCTGGCAAAAATTAATCCAACCTTGTTTTTTCTTTTTTCTGAATAAATGGGTAGCCTTCGCCGCCACTTTTTTATAATAAATAAAGTTTGACACGGACATGTTTCTATTGTAATTTAATTCAGCTAATTTCCTTTCTTTAGCAGCAGCAGTGCACTCAGAGTCCCACCAAGGAGTTGAAATCTTATTTAAAACAGGTTTTTTTAAAGGGAAGTTGTTGTCACCACTTGTAATCATGGCATTAGCTAATTTATTATAAATATCTACTGCATTAAAATGGTTAGTGACTGGAAACTCAGCAATTTTTTTATCAAGACAAGAAGAATATTTAGGCCATTTTGCTTCTATTTATCTATATTTAAGAGATGGGGAAAATTTTTGGGTCGGAATTACTTTGTCAGGGATAGAAATGATTATAGCAAAATGGTCACTACCATGGGAATTATGTAAGATGTACCAAGGAGAGGAGCCAGACACGGAGAACATAAGGTGAGATCAACTGCACTTTTGGGATTTTGAGAAGGTGAAACCCTTCGGGTTGGAGAGCCATCATTGATAATGCAGAGATTGATTTCATCAAATACATCCAACAGAGAAAGGGCAAAATAGTCAGTGTGACTTGAACCCAATGAGGGATGATGAGCATTAAAGTCTCCCATAATAATAATAGGAGGGGGAATAGACGATAACAAAAGGAGAATATCTGCAATCATAGTTGATTGCGGATGGGGCACATAGATTGATACTAAGGAGAAGTTCATTACCTTTGCTGCAACAATGTTTATACCAGGATGGGGATTAGGAAGGATAATTGGGGAAAAGGGAAGGGTGCGTCTTATAAATAAAGCGCAACCCGCACCAACACCTTCTGCTCTATCATCCCTAAGGCATATATAGCCGGGGATCCTGAAGTGAGTTCCAGGGACCAGCCATGTCTCAGAGATGGCGATGGCAGAAGGAAGATATTTATTAATTAGGTGTATAAGGCTGGGTTTTTTAGGACGTAGGCTTCTGGTGTTCCATTGAAGAATGGACACTGGGGCCATGAATTTTACCAATAGATAAGATTTGTGATAGTTGATGGTCAACGTTGGACGGTAGGCTAAGATTGTTCTAGGTAATCAAAGAGAGTAAGATTGACAGGAGGGCCTCCAAGAGGTTATCATCCTGTGATGATGAAGAAGAAGAAACTTGGTGGTTTAGGGCAGAGCCATTTGGGAAGGCTGAAGGTACATCAGCAATGATAGCTTGGTGAGCAGCTCGATCGTAAGGTTTACTCAATAAGGGTTTGGAACGTGGAGAAGAAAATACAGTTTTCTTATAGCTGACTGTGGGAGAAGGAGTGGGTGTCTGGCTCATGTGTGCTGAGGAGTAGTTATGGGATACAGAGGGGTTACGGAGAATTTCTGAGTATGGCTTCATCACATTTGAGGCCTCCTCATAGGAAATGTTCTCTTGGGACATAATAATTTTTATTGTTTTTTGTCTGCCCAGTTCAGGGCATTCCTTGTTTGTGGCAAAGTGTTGTCCTGAACAGTTAATACAGATAGCATCCTTTTCAGTTGTATCACATGAGCTACCAGCATGAGCTTGAGTACATTTGTAACATCTTGGGTTAGATCTGCATACAGTTTTGATGTGACCAAATGGGCAGCAGTTAAGGCATTGGATTGTAGGGAAAAGGTAGGTTTCAACAGGGAGGGAATTATGGAAGTGGAATTTTTTTTCAGGAAGCACTTGACCATGGAAAGTTATTACAATTGTTTGAGTAGGTAACCAAGTAACTTTACCTTCCTCAATGACCTTTCTGTTGATTCTGCGAGCCTTTAAAATCTTACCACAACCAGTGTGAAGACTGACAGACTCCACAAACTCGTTCATAGATAAGTCCACAGGAACCCGGCGGACTATACCCATCTTGGTTATGTTGAAGTTTGGGATTCTTGCTGTATATTTATTGGCAGTTAATATAGGGTTATCTAAAAATTTGTTTGCATCACCAGACGATTTGAATGTAACAGCTATTTTATTCCTACCGATTTTTTTTATGCCGTCAGGGCAAATATTTGGAATTTTATGCCTATGCAGTAGTTGACCGAATTTGATGGGCTTTATAGTTTGGCCTGAGGTAGGGTCTTCCTCGATACGAGAAACATGGATAATAAATGGACCTTTATCAAAATCCGTATATTGTTTAAAACCAATAACTAAACTTGGGTCACAAAATACATTCTGAATGGAGGCCGAAGCCAGATCCGTATCAGTTATAGTTTTTTTTGCAGCGTTTTCTTCTGAGCTGCTTGTATGTATACGCCGTTTTGACTCGGCAAGTGTGGGGATATCCGGATGGTCCGGAGGTTCCGGGGGAGAAATCTCCATTATTAAACGGTTAGTATAATGTAAAAGGGAGTGCTTAGTTATAACTTTATACCAAGTTTATTTGTAAGGCCGTATATGTAATATATATTGTATATTATAGGCATGATTAATATAATTAGTATAAAATATCAATAAAATAATGTAATTATATGTATTTTCTGTGTATTACTTTTTTATTTGTGAATAATAAAGAAAAAAAAAGATGGGCTATGACGGCTTGAAAATGTCGAAAAACATTTCGAGTTTAGAACT
Source organism: Leptidea sinapis (assembly GCF_905404315.1). NCBI lineage: Eukaryota > Metazoa > Arthropoda > Insecta > Lepidoptera > Pieridae > Leptidea > Leptidea sinapis. Next base: position 27,751,101 of record NC_066265.1, read on the forward strand.
AACCTCTATTTTGTGTCATCGCATACAAATCGCGAGCGTAAGACGTAGCATGTCACGAACACTTAACTAATATTCCTGGCCTGTTTTTATGGGTTGTGTAACAGCAAGAGACTCTATCTAGACGTATAAATTATCTGAATAAAATCTAAGTATGTGTAAACCGCATGATACAACCAACCGTAAGTAATGTGCGACTTAGGTACAAGATCGTACATCTAGAATATGTGATTGCAATAATGTAAAAATAAGTATGCTAAGCAGTGCCTTATATTTTTTACTAATTATATCATCAAATTCAACCTGAAAAATTTAGGAATAAGAACTCACTACGTTTATAACTAAAATAGAAATTTGGAACTAAAGAATGCGTATTCTTAAGCGAGATAAAACACAGAACGAATTTCTGTTAAATTTATAACACGAATCTTAAATGCATCTATAGCGAGACTTGGATTTAAGTTTAATAAGCCTTTGCCATCAAAGACAACGTCCTTTTGTTCTCGATTGTAGAACTTGGAAAGCTGCGATAATCGGCTAATCCTATTCGCTCTGTAAACCAGTCCATTGAATGTAAAAATATTGCAAGACGTCACCTACGAGTATATGTATAATGAAGTCTATTCAAATATGAAAATGTTTTAAAATATTATAGAATACTAGTTGACCTGACAGACGTTGTTCTGTATATAATAAATGAAATAATGTTTTTTATGAATTTGTCAGTAATATACCATAACATCAAGAATTATTTCGTAAAATATGCTCCATGTTGTAATGAAATTGTTTTACAGCAGAACTGTCAAACTGTGCGTCAATAAATTCTCTCATAGAAAATATGTCCATACAAAACAAATATCGGACGACGGGGGACACATCAAAGGAAAAACAAAATTGTTGTTTTTATTTAATTCCGAACACTTTCATATTTATTCACCTTTTAAACCTTCCCGGACTTCCACGAATAATTCAAGACCAATATTAGCCAAATCGGTCCAGCCGTTCTCGAGTTTTAGCGAGACTAACGAACAGCAATTAATTTTTATATATATTGATTTACCACTAGCAATGCCTCGCGGTTTCACTCGCTTAGATACCGATCTCGTGGCACAGGAAAGTCTACTAAGTCGGACAATAAATAAATAAATAAATAAATATTTAGAAATATCACTCCAACACAATATTTTGCATCAGTTAATCGAAATTAAAAAAAATTGCTTAAATCTGCTATTTAATGATCTCAAGATATATTTAAAATGAAACCTCTCCTCGCTTAAGATCAAACAGAATTTCGCTAACAAAGTATTTGATAAGTTAATATTGCGTTACGAAATTTGATGACACTTAAATCATGAGAGGAGAAAGAGATTTGCTGCAGTAATTGGAATTTTGTTACAAGCGTGTTAATTATTTATTATAAGCTTAATGCGAGATAAATATGTATGAGGATTTAATAAGACAATTCTCCATAAAAGCTCTAAATATAATATAACTTTTGATGTACATCGCTTTGTGTAATATTATTTTTGGCAGTTTCAATTAAGTTACTATATAAATTAATTACTTACTTATAATATTATGAAAACGAATTACTCTCTGCCTTTTAAATAAACATAATGTATTTATTACTTCACTTTTTATTTCATCGTTACCATCATTTCAGCCGTAAGACGTCGACTGCTAGACAAAAGCGTCCCCCAAAGATCACCATAACGATTGGTCCTGCGCAGCCCTCATCCAACCTATTCCGGAGATCTTGACCAAACCAAATTGGTAAGTCTTGTCCAGCAACACTACGCCGTTCGAGGGCTTTACTGCCCCAACGGCCATCTGTCCGTAGAGCTATGTACCCTGCCCAATGCCACTTCAGTTTCGCAACCAACTGATCTATGTCGGTGACTTTGGTTATCCTACAGATTACTGCTTTGATCTCGCAGCGAAACTCCATTCCCCTTTGAGCGACAATGAGCTTCCTCATAAGACCCATACTGGCAACACACACTGCTTAAAAACCATCGTCTTCGGACCAGTATTCGGAACTAGAATATTTTATGGAGCTTTCAGAACGCTGCCCTTTCGAGTTGAATTTGACGAGTGACCTCTTTCCCGAAATTGGACCTGCCCAACTGCAATAATTGTCCAACGTAGACGTACTCTTCAACGATTTTAAGAGAACAGTTCCCAACTGTTATGGGAGTAGGCGCGACATGGACATTTGACATGATCTTCGTCTTGTCCATGTTCATTTTGAGACTTTCTCCTTGGGAAGCTGTATTAAAGTAATCAAACAATTGGACATTGGCCGTCGTGTCAACTAGAATAATAAGTGTTGACTAATGAACTTTAAGTAAAAGTTAAATCGATGTTGCTAATTTGAAGGAAGGACTAAAGTGATATTATTTTCAAATTTTATTTTAATTCAACCAATATTTGTTTAAAAAATTATTCAAATACAAAATAGGTATTTAAAAACAATGTAACACGAGCCAAAAGGAACGTGTTTGTTTTACTAAATTAAGCTAAACAACGTTGCTCCGTTGCTCAACTCTTTCACATTCTAACATTCGTCTATTTATTTTAATTAAAACAGGAAAGCACAGAGTCGGTGTTACATAATTTATTTTATAAAATGAAGGGTATTTAATTCACTTAAAATGTAGTAGCTATATTGAGCTGGTGTTTAATGGTCTCAGCCATGATTAAGATATATTCTGCGAATGGAAGACGAGTGATGTATTCGCCCTTGATATTGATAGACCATCGTCGATAATTTTTGAAACCAAAAAAAAAATTGTAGGATGAATGAATGAATGAATTACAATGTATTTGGGACATTAAAGTGGACCTTTTTACACTACTTCATATTTTTTTTTGTAAAAGATAAAAATAAATAACCAAAAACTTGGTTTTTTGAATTTTTCACATAAACTTTGAGGTTATGTGAAAAAAGTGTGCATAGGAAAGTTTTAGATCTTTTTACAACCTACAATTTTGCCATTTTACTTTATGCTATAGGACTTGTAGTTATGCCGGAAATCGAGATAAACCATTTTTTACCCTAAAAGAAGAAAAAGAGGGGGCTTTTTCCACTTCCCGACCTCAGATCGCCTGTAATTTATTTTTCCTTTAATTTTTGTTATATTCTCTTCCTTTTCCAATAAATTTCATCATACTATTATTATTTTTTCACTTTTATCATTTTCAAAGGCTTCTGCTGTAGTCCATGATGCCCAGTCCGTTTCAGTCATTTTTGTTAACAGCGAGTGTTTTAATGCATCTATGGATCTCAATAACTCTTAAGAATTGATGTGGTCTATTTACATTTTTAACAAAAAATTACTCTTGAAAAACTTACGTTTCTTGTACCGGAAAAATGAAATGTATACGATCTCTGATTTTCTTTAATTAACGCGAGTGTTACACAACTAAATGAAATAGTTTTTAAAGGATTAAAACGCGTGATATGTATTTTCTATATAAGCTACTTGCGTAAAAGTTACATCTTCAATATTTATTTAACCCGACGTTTCTTTTTTTTTAATGGAATAGGATTACAAATGATCGTACGGGTCACCTGGTGTTAAGTGATCACCGCCACCCACATTATCTTGCAACACCAGAGGAATCACAGGAGCGTTGCCGGCCTTTAAGGAAGGTGTACGCGCTTTTTTGAAGGTACCCATGTCGTGCCCATGAACCTAATACTACTTTATACTCGAGTTAACTTTCACAAATTTAATTTGAAAACAAAATTTATGAACGATGCGGGACTCGAACCCGCGATCTGTCGCGTTCTTTGTTCAACTCTCAGATTACAACAGGTTCCAACTCTACGGTGTGTCAACTCGCGTATAAGCGGCTTTTGGCATAGATGTTGAAAAGTTATATAAATAGATATTCATCTAATATTAAATTAGTACAAATATTTTGTATAAAATTAAATTTATATAACTTCATAAAGGTATTTTTCAGAGGTCTATAAAACTTGAAGTATTTTCCCAAAGAAACCCAATTGCCAACGCCAAAATTGTTTCCAATATCAGCTATCACAGGCATTTGTCACAGTGACAGTATCTTACGAAAGAATTCCATTCTCTACTGAATTATATTTGGATGGCTATTGAAAATATTTTGCCCCTGAATCTCTTTTCTAAAAATAATATTAGAAATATTATGTTTAAATATAATATTATACAACTAATGATTAATAAACGGGGTTAATTATTTTAATATGAATGTGTTCGCAACCTTTAGTAAAAAAACCTAAATTAGTATAAGAGTTTGTAAAAATTAAATCAAACTTTATAGCATCTTAAATGATGCTATTCTTAACACTAATTCATGTATTTTATTTATTCATTTAATTAATCAATGTCCATTTTAAAATATATATTTACTTAAAGACTAGTAATGAATTATAAATTTAGAGACTATTTGCCACAGAAAGAAAATAGGTCAAAGAATTACTTGCTATCTGCTAACATCATTTCATTCATTTAAGTTTCTGTATCCTGGAGCAGAAGGCATCCACAGCGCATCTCCATCGCGATCGGTCCTGAGTATCTCTCTTAATTTCACTGCAGGTCTTTCCGATGTCTGTCGCTTCGTCCATGACAGTCCACCGCCTGGCTTGCTTTGGACGGCCAAGTTTGCGTTTTCCTTCGGGGTTCCATTCTAGGGCTTGCGTCAGTATAAAGTTGGGATCCCTCCGGAGTGTGTGGCCTATCCAGCTCCGTTTGCGGCGTTTTATCTGTTGGCCGTTTTCGACTTCATGACAGCGTTGCCATCAATGCTGTCATGATCGTTGGGAATTTTGTCGGGCCAGTGAATATCGTGGATTCTACGAAGGCATCGGTAACGATAACGTAAGCCTGAAGTTGATGAGAGATGGACTTGGTGACCTTCTACGTCTCACACCCATACAGCTATACGGTCTTCACGTTTGAACGGAAATATCTCCAGCTTAACTCTCCATGTCAGTTTCCGTGATTGCCATACGGGTCGAAGCGATGCAGAGGTTGCTCGTGCTTTGGCGATCCGTGAAGTGATATCCTCTTAAGTCCCTTCAGTCTCTCAATCAAGTAGCTCCCAAGATAAGAAATTTTGATAACATAGCTAGGAGAAAAGAATTCATTGCTTTTATACACATAGTTCATCAATTTCAATTACATAAAATCAACAAGACCATGATACAGTACTGATTAGTGTTATTTAATCATTTTATATGTTGACTAATAGCTTAATTATGTATTTTATTACAATTACTGGTAAAATGTAATTTATAGCATTCTGGTCGTATTCCTCAAATTAATGTTAGTGTATTTTCCGTTCATAATAATTAATGGAAAGCGAATGAATACGCTGCGATATAATATGATCCTTGATCTTTCCGATAATTAATGTTGACATTTTGCGAAATATGTTTATCATGTGTACGTTATTTTTGTGGTTTTTGTTGTTGGTGAGTATTAAATATACTCACCAATGTCAGGGATGAGATGGATGGATGTTGCGCTAAACCGAACTAAATGGAGCAATCTGTAAGAAGCCTACAACAAACTGGTTTTGAAGATCTATATTCGCGTTTTATAAATTTTTAATAACACTAGCACATAACATAATGCACATGGTCTATCATCTTTCTACAAAATGAAAAGCGAAATTACAACGTTTCTGAAATTAATTGAGGACGTAGTATGGTATGCTAAAACCTGTTACTAGCGGCAATACAAAACTTCTAGAATTCACAAAGTTTTTGTTTGTGTTCAAAGAATTGTCCCGCCCGTTCCTTGAGTTTGAATCGACAAACATTGCTTTGATGACCGACAGCGACGCTGAAATATTTTACTTTGAATGGCGGAGAAATATTATGTAACTTATCAACATTTGTAACAGCAATTTGCAGCAGCAGCTAACTGCTCTAATTTAAACGTAGCATCCAAGAATATAGTTATTTATTTAGAGAATTTCCAATGAGGCTCGTAGTTCAGCATTTTAAAATTACGGTCGGTTCGTGCATGTTTTTTTTTTATGAAAGTATGGGACTATACAAGCAGGACGTTTAGTTGATGCACATTGATACACCTTGCCCATTACAATGCAGTGCCACTCAGGATTCTTGAAAGAACCCAAAAATTGTGAGCGGCACTACAATTGCGCTCGTCAACTTGAGACATAAGATGTTAAGTCATATTTGCCCAGTAATATCAGTAGCTACGGCGCCCATCAGACCGAAACACAGTAATACTTACACATTACTGCTTCACGGCAGAAATATGCGCCGCTGTGGTACCCATAATCTAGCCGGCATGCTTTGCAGAGCAGCCTTCATCTTGCAAATGGAGCGATACCACCTAGGCTAATGTTTGATTAAATTTGATGAAAAACGTGAAATTTAAATAAAAATTCCCGCCGAGATTCTAACACCCGTTCTTCTCAGGTCTTTTGACGTTTAACAAGTGATTTTTAAATCCTGTTTTTTTATGGAAAACAAGAGAAGAAAAAGGACAAACGAGCGTACAGGTCAATCTGATGTGATCAGCGCCGCCCACACTCTCCTGTATTGCCAGAGGAATCACAGGAGCGTAGCCAGCTTTTGAGAATGGTGTATGCGCTTTTTTCAATTACAAGAATCGAATATTAATATAGATTATAATATGAATAAATAAGTTTGTTTTTCTGTTTAGAAATTTTTTTTTTTTTTTTTTGTATGGTAGAGCAGAATCAGCAGAATCTGTTTATTTGTGTTATTTTGTTTGTCTTTTGTTACTTATGTCTGTTTGATGTGTCTGGTGGTCTATATGCGCGAGATGATGATGTATTGTGGTCCCCGTGATGAGGTGCTCACAAACAAAAAGTATCGTTAAATAAAAAAAAGATGTGGTGTCGTGGGGCACCAGGTAGGAACGAAGTTCCTTCGGCTAATGTAGAATCGAAACAATTTGTAAAAAAAAATCATGTTCAATTCTAAGTAGGTTTTCTTGATTTTTCTCTTAAATTTCTTTTAAGTACAGGAAAGTATTTAGGAAATTCAGTATTTTAGGAAATAATAAATTACGTAAAATAAAAAAAAATATGTCTCTTTATTTTTGTTTGACAACATAAAATAACATAGAAATAGGTATTATACACTATTCGCTTGTGTATACGACTGTCGCGCCTGCGCACGTCTCATTTAACGGTTTTATTCCACAGACTTTTTCTTACGGTTTTACTATCACATTTTTTTCAGTTCGGTCCCGCAGCAAAATCCCTATCTCCTCCAAGCCTGCCGTAAGGAACTTCGTTCCAATAAACTCATATGTCAAAATATACATTAGTAAAGTCACAGGCGCTAACTAGCGAGTTAGACAGCAAAAATAAACTTTTCTTACCCTCTTGCCTGAGATAATTTTGACGTCTAGATAGAGTATCTTGCTGTTAGACAACCGATAAGAACAGGTCACAAATATTAATTTAGTTCGCGTGACAAGCTACGTCTTACACTCGCGATTTGTATGACACTTTATGTACGTGTGCGTGGAATGCTCAAAATAGAGGGTAATTCTAAAGTCTATTTTTTACAACGTTTTCACAGCTGTCATAGTCTATCTAGACGTATTAATGATCTTAGCCCTCGACTTATCCTTTACATGATCAGATAAAAAAACATTATGTGTTTATAGTTCTCTGAGCTGGCTGAAGTCCAACAAAGTATTTAACATCACATGCCATAATATTTGCATTAATATTTGGCACGACGGTTTAGTAACATTTACAGATTTCCATTACTCGATTAAAAGGTTTGACGAATCTTTTGACAGACTGTTTAATAAGTTTTTATATATCTTTTATGCAAAGCTCCTTCAAAGGGCCTCATTGCGACTTTTTAGGTTTGTTTCAGAACTAGAAAACATTAAAGTTATGTATTGCATCTGTTTTTTTATTTTCTTACGTGGTATTGTAATACGTTTCTTGTATATTCTTCTCACGAGCTCTACTTTTTCCGAACATATTCTGACGATTCAAAAGCGCTTAGTTTAAGCCTAATTAAATGAAGTTTATTACAAATAAGCATGGTTATACACAGAAAAAAGTAAAAATTTCAAAATGTTTACAAGAAGAAGACAAGGCAAGAAGACGAACTGATGGCCATGAAAATTGCCCTTTAAACTGAAAGACAAATTATTCAAATGAAAAAATAAATTCTGGTAAAAGTCATTAAACTTCAGATCTCCTCGTGGAAAAAAAGTCTTCTCAACATTATGTTAGCAATACATTGAATTATATCAAATCAATCAATCATGTTATCTAATATCGCATTACATGTTATATCCAAATAAAAGATTCGATAAAAATGTATCCTCACTTGTAACTGTGTCGGAGTGTGTTGGATAGAATGTCGATTCTGATGATGTATGGCAGTGGCTACGAATGCGGAGGCTTATAACATTCGGTACGCAGTACAATAATAAACATGATTTATTTAACATCGCTGGAAAATGTCAATCAATCACTTGGATTCGAAATTTCTGCAATTCAAGATGGCTAACCATGTGATTTATATTTTCATAATGTAATCAATAACGTTCTATACATATATACGGACATATCATTCAGCCTAGCGAAACTCTCTAACGGCCGTTTTCAATAACCTATGTATTCTTAGTTTAACTTACTAGAGTCTACCTCTAATACGTTATTGAAAAAGGCCGTAAAAAATGCGATTGTATGAAACGTGTAGTCGTTGATGGATCGACAGATGACGGCTATAATCTGGTAAAAAACGGAGATAGCCGAAATCGACTACGTTTTAAGCAACTATTCGCTTTCAAACTTAGCTGGATTATACTTCGTCGCCAATCGCCATGCTGTAATTGTAAAAATAGCAGTAACACTATTTCAAACATATGTCAAGTCTCATTGCACGTTTCCTATTAAAGTAAATTGAAATTTTTACTTAGGCAGTCCCACCTCTTATTACGTAGTGTGTACATCCTCTTTGATATTATTTGCAGTCTGATAGCGGTACACTTTTCTCGTTAGTCGTGTGTCAAATCTCACTCTTCGTATCGGGTTCTAAATTCAATATACGTAACCTTAACTAATTATGTGTTTGTTTGAACTAAAGAAAGATTTAAAATAAATTTATGATACAGACAAACTCAAACAACATTGCTGCGTATTGGCCAAGAATATTTTAAGCATCTGGAGTAAATGCGGCAATGAATAGATATAGCAGTCGTAGCTTATTTTGGTGTAAATTGTGGCATGTTCCGTTAAGTCGTATAAAAGCATGTTATTTTATTATTATATAATCTAGTTATTTAGTTAGTTTAGCTGGGCTGTTTACACACTTAGCATCTTGATTGGGCCATTGTGTGTGTTCGTTTGTCTTCTAACTCCAACAGCCCTGAACGTTCCAGAAGCCTAGCAGTCTTTTTAAATTTCTGCGGGAATCCGGAAGCGATGCTGGAGATTGGAGGATTTGTGCTCGTTGCTCGACCACACTCCTGCACTCCATAAGCACGTGTTCTTTTTTTTATAAATAAATTTAGTTCATTTCAAAGATTACATATACATTTTAGTGGTTGAGGCTTCCCAGTAAGTTGCCTGAGGACACTTGTATTGGGAATATCTCGCAACTTCCTTAGCGGATACATAAATAAACAAAAATGTTTAAAAACCAAATTTAACAATTATCGCACAATTAAAACAAATCTGAAAAATGTGTGTGTGTGTGTTTGTGATTGAGGTCTGGTGTTTCTTCTGCCTCAATGCATCTTCTGCACAAAGATCCGTCTGTTACACCTATGATAGACAGATGCTTGTTCAAGGGACAGTGATCGGTGACTACATCTACAATTGTACGCATATTGTCACTGTGTAGTCTCTTCGGGTTGCGGGCGAACCTCATTGAGGGGAACCAGGACGCATTCTTTGTTTGCCTGCATCCTTTGCTGTTTCTCTCCATTCTTATTATAAATTCTAAATAAAATAATAACTTAACTTAAAATATTACTCTTTTGATGATATTTCGGGCATAATATAAAAATGAACGAATATTTACGAGTAGTAAAGCCAATATAAAAGAATTGACCTGGCTTTCTTGCAATTCGGGGATTTAGTAATAAATAACATCTCGCTGATAAATTCGTTACAACTCGGTGACATTTATGTGTTTTCTTACTTTATTACCGAGGCTGGCTTATTTGTACTTAATTATGTTCTATAAAAATGGGATTATTTGAAATAATTCTGTTTTATTCTAACAACTACCACATTGTAATTATTATGACTGATACTCACGATATATATTTTATATATTTGATGCCGATATTTTGATCCAATTTCATGAATTTGTTCGTGCAATTGGATCTTAACTTATCGACGATCGATCGATACTTGCGTCGAACTTATCGAAGGATCAATAGAAGTTTATATGGTAATTGTAATTCACGCGTCCCAATATAAGGCGTTGAGAATGGCTTATTGGGTATATTAGGACATCTTTAGATTATTGACAGCTAATTACTGACAGTAGAAGGCAGTAATTTATCTCTATCTGTAGACAGTATTTTGGGAACGGCCGTTAAATTGTAAGAAACGAAGTCGATTGACAATCTACGTTTAATTATAATATCACTAGTGAAATAATAATATCACGGTTTTGACACTATACCTACAACATAAATATTTATAATAATAAACACAATTAACATAAATTGTCTAGCACTAAATTAGGCATATTAAGAATAGCCTATATTTAATACAATATATAGAAACATCCATGACTGGGAAACATTTATAATATATAAACGTTTGTATTTACCGGGATCCGAATCCAGGACGCTCAAGTTATTTAGTCAGGATCACTAACCACTGGGCTATACAGGTCATGTTATACAAGATCATACTTTTTAAAAGCTCTTACAATATTAAGTTAGGTTCGATGGTTCTATTCCAATGGTTTAAACTACATTTTAGATGCCATAACTCCTCAAAGGGACTAAAACCTACATGGTTTATGATCTTAGTTTATTATTTCCATAATCATCCAGCCTCATACAAAACATAGCGTCATCTGATCGAGTAAACAACAACCACAGAAAAAATTCTTTTCTGTCACTTTTTACATCACAGCGAGTCTCTTATAATAAATCAAAGCATTCATTCGAGAGAAGATTGCCTATCCCAATTTTTATTGCGAGAGCATTATTTTTACGTAAATTAAATCATGTTTTCCCTTTTGTTTATACGTAATTTTATTCGTTTATTATTTTACTTTAGATGATAAATTTGAAAGCTTCAAATATATGTTTATAATATATATTAAATTAGAACAACTCTATTATATATAACAACTAAATTAGAACCTGATTTCAAACACTGAAAAACGAGGTTATTCAAATATTTTTTTCTACAACATTTTCCGGTTGGTGCCAAGTTAAACATAAAAATATGACATTATATATATCAATTTGTAACGGAAATAATACTACGAAATATATTTGTCTGAGGTAGTTATTACCGTCATATTTTTTTTTATTGAAGTAAAACTTCTTTTGGCGCGACTACTAGGTAACTGGACGACAATGCAACCGAACTGGAAGTCCGTTACAGCAAGATGGCATCACATGGTTTTTGATTTCTTTGTCCATTCTTAGGACAGGCAAAGGACTCGACCCCATACAACCGTTAATATTCAATAAGAACGTCATATTGATATGTGGTAATTGAAAATCTAACATGCAATTTTTTATTTTCAATTATTTTATTTATTGAGTGAAAATTTTAAAACAAGTACAAGTGGTATTAACTAATTATAAATAGAATATAAACTGAATATAATAATCAGTTAAATGAAATGGCGGAATCCCAGGAACATTTTACTCTTTCATCAATAAATAACAATGACGTTCCATGCATAGAAAGTCATTGATAAATAAGAATAAAAGAGATAATCAAGAACCTGGTAATGACTTGACCTGTAAAAAGTGTAGATGTTTATTTTCCAATGAATAATATATATATAAAATATATGATCTTTGTAAAATAAATAAAATCTCATTTATTAAAATGATATAATTATAAAGATTTTTTTTTCATTCATAATTGAATAAAGCTTATTACAAATAAGCATGGCTATACCTACTGAGAATAAAGCAAGAATTTCAAAATGTTTACTAATAAACTAAAAACAATATTTGTTTAATGCAAGAAGACGAGCTGACGATCATAGACATCGGCCTTCGAACTGAAATACAAATTATTCAAATGAAAAATATATTCTGATTAAAGTCATTAAACTTTAAATCTCCTCGTGGGAAAGAAGTCTTCTCAACATTATGTTATCAAAACATTGTATTATATCAAATCAATCAATCATGTTATCTAATATCGCATTACATGTAGTATCCAAATAAAAGATTCGATAAAAATTTATCCTCATTTGTAACTGTGTCGGAGTGTGTTGGATAGAATGTCGATTCTGATGATGTATGGCAGTGGCTACGAATGCGGAGGCTTATAACATTCAGTACGCAGTACAATATTAAACATGATTTATTTAACATCGCTGGAAAATGTCAATCAATCACTTCGAAATTCAGCAATTCAAGATGGCTAACCATTTGATTTATATTTTCATAATGTAATCAATGACGTTCTATACATATAAACGGACATATCATTCAGCCTAGCGAAACTCTCTAACGGCCGTTTTCAATAACCTATTTATCCTTAGTTTAACTTACTAGAGGTAGACAATTCTAAGCTTACTTACATTTTAATAACCTATCGATAGATAGCATTGGACTATAACTAATAATATAACTATATTGGACATCACTATGAATAAATAAGTCATTGTCATTAAACGGTGATAGCAATATATCCGTAACAAGAAAACAGCGATTGTATGAAACGTGCAGTCATTGATAGATCGAGAAATGACGGCTATAATCTGGTAAAAAACGGAGATAGCCGAAATCTACTACGTTTTAAGCAACTATTCGCTTTCGAACTTAGCCGGATTATACATCATCGCCAATCGTTATACTATAATTATTGTTATTATTTCGAATAAATTAATTACATAAGGAGTTAGTGTTACAATTTAAATTAATACCTACAATTTATTTAAATCGGCTTTCTCAAGATTAATCGGTGTGGGCCCCGACTAGTTTGGACCAATCGGAGACACGTCATAAAGGTGAGTTTAGCAAGTTCGCGGTCGCGTCCTGTCATTGCAAATTTTCGCTCATAGTGCGCCTATTCGCGAGTAAGTTTGATATCTGATTTTATATCTACAATTTCTTTGTAAAAAAATGAGTACTTCAATAGTTTAGATTTTCTATTTCTATTTTAATCAGATGCACTGCAAATAATTCTTAATCATTTCGCTTATCTATTGAAATTAATACTTTGTGCTGCTTATAATATGGACCAGCAAATGAGCACACGATAACTATTATGCATATATTATGTATTACTTTGAGCACATCAGTAGTTTTATGATTGTCTGCCTACATACAATAATCATAGAAAATATATAGCAGTGCTAATATATCTAAACTTGAAGTGGAACACAGAAAATAATTGAAATATCTTATGAAATGCGTTGCTGAACTGGTTGGCTTAAAGTTATTGTTATTTATTAATGAAATTGAAATTTCTAAACAGGAAACCCGAAACGAAATCATGACTAAATGTTAACATTGATTATTAGGAGATATTTACATTAAATGTATATTTATCCAAACATTTCCAATCAATATGTTTGTTATGAAATAAGGGACAAGACGAGCAGAACGTTCAGCTGATGGTATTTGATACTCCCTGGCCATTACGATGTAGTGCCGCTCAGGATTCTTGAAAAACTCCAAAAATTCTGAGCGGCACTACAACAGCGCTTGTCACCTTGACACATAAGATTGTTAGTCTCATTTGCCCAGTAATTTCACAAGCTACGGCGCCCTTCAGACGGAAACACAATAATGCTTGCACATTACTGCTTCACGACAGAAATAGGGGCCAGTGTAGTAAATAATCTAGCCCGCATCACGTGCAAAGGAGCCACCCACTGGTAAAAAACATGGTTATGAAAGATTTTGTAAATTGTTAGATTTTTTTAGAAATATTCAAGATACACTCAACGCAGTATGTCCTGTCCTATAATGAAACAATAAAACTGGACTGTTTTATTTAATATATAGCACAAAAGCTATTATCTGCATATTATGTATTTGATTAAAGCTGACCAACCATAATTTGTAGCGTTTTCTGGATAATTACCTTACATTACTGTTAATGTGTTTCTGGATGATAATAATTGGAGCCAATTACCTTGGATCAATTTATTATTCTGGATATTTCAGATAAATTATAGTCAGTGAAGTATTGCGGTGGTAAACAGTACAATATTAAGCGCTTCAATTTAAGAACTGTTATGGCAAATTATTAATGACTTGCGTTTGAGTCAGCGACTTTGTCTGCGTGGAATTCAGCACTGGACTCACAAAGTTATAATTAAAGATTTAATTTAAAATATGTTGGGACTTCAACAACACAACTATTATATTGGTAATAAAAATTAGGAGGAATATTACTTAACGATTACTTAACTTAAAAAAACAACATGTTATAACCAAAATATTATGCTTATTGCTTTTCAAAATACCCTCATTTACATTTTAACCATTTTTCATGCGATCAAACCATTTTTTTAAACAGGAAGGCCACAGATCCACAGATCTGAAGGCATTTTTTCTACGTGCTGATAAAACGCTATCACTGCCCCTTTGGAATTGGTAAAAGTGAAACCTCTCATCGAATCTTTGATTTTTGGGAAAATACAGAAATCACAGGGTGCTAGGTCGGGGCTATGTGCAAGATGGGTGACGAGTTGTACTTTTTCGGAAGCTAAAAATTACTTAGTCAAAGCGTTGTCATGATGTTGGAGAACGCGGTTTTTTGGTCATCTTTCGCGATCTTTTTTAACACCCTGGGTAAAGAAATGGAAGAATACCACTGGGCATTAACACTCTTTTGATCTGCAAGTGGAATTGTGTAGATGGGAGCCGTAGCTGAGAAAAAAATGCGATCGATGCGATTTTCATACCATCGTTTTCGCCTGCCTCACTTTTGTGCGCCTGTTCTCATTTTCAAACACCCATTCACAAGATTGTTGTTTATTTTTTTTCAAAACATTAAATCCACCTTTCGTCTCCTGTGACAATGTCATAAACAGCATTAGATTGTCTTTGGTCGTACTTCATTAGCATCTGTGGGCACTATTCCACGCGAGCCCGCTTCTGCTCCGCTGTCATTTCATGATAGATCCAACGACAACAAAGTTTCGAAACTTTCAATTTTTCGTGTAATATTTTCTGAGTTTAGCTCATAACATTCTTTTTTTCAATTGGATGCCTAACAGTAGCCACTTTTTTTTCGTTGACGGCAGTTGAAGGCCGCCCTTCACGAAATTCGTCATGTAAAGAAACCTTACCTCTCTCAAATTCAGCAAACCATCGCCTCACGCAAAAAGCTTCAATAAATATAACATTCGAAATTCAAATAGTTCCGATTAGCTAGAATGTTTAAGATAGACTTATATATTATCTTAATATATTCTTGATAATGTTCTTGAATATGTCCATAAGCACATTGAGGAATTTGCTAGAAACTGTAACAATCATAATTTTAACACGAGGAACAAACAAACTTGTTATGCCTACTACTCGGTTAAGTCGAGTTAGTAAGTCTTTTATTGGGCGATGTATATGCTTCTACAATATGATCCCAGAAAATGTACAAAACAAATATTTTACGAAATTTCAAAGAATTGTTAAAGAACGTTTATGTGGGAAAGGTTTCTATATCATAAACGATTTTCTTAATGACATCACTGACTGGGAATGAAGCAAACACTCTCAGACACTTTAATTATAAATGTTTATTGTACGATATTACATTGTAATCAGTATGTTATAAAAAAGCCCTCTGAGTATCTTGCGCCCGTTCTTCTCATGTCTGAGGCAGTCTATTTCAAATGGGTGGTAGGATTTGATGTATAATAAGTGATTTTGAATCCTATTTTAAATAAAAATATTTGAATTTGAATATTTAATAGATGACAAATTATTAAAATTGTAGAAGAGTTTTGATATATTGTGACTCTAATTGCAAGATGTGGTCATTGAAAGCGTGTGTCGGGCTCGGTGAAGCCGGCTTAACTCATTAATCCTACAGCAGACCAAGCCGCCATTGCTCAGTGTGGAAATGACAGAAATCGTTCGTTATCCGACCTTTTTGTTACATTGTTACTAATCCTTAAATACCTACTTATAATAAAAAAAAAAGATTTAGGAGTTTGCGCCAATATTACAGTCAAAACCTATATTATTATTCCTTCACCTCATTTAATGCTAAAACGACATACATAATATATTGATTTGTAATTACTACTAACTTCAAAATGTTGAACGCATTTTGATAATTAAACGTATTTTATAACGCAGGTATGCATGATTGACGAAAATACAGATATTTTAGAAGTCATTTTTATATAACATTTTTATGAATATTTTATTTCAGAGGGAGGCTTCTTTGCACAGGATGCCAGCTAGATTATGGGTACCACAACGTGGCCTTTTTCTGCTGTGAAGCAGTAATGTGTAAACATTATTGTGTATCGGTCTGAAGGGCGCTGTAGCTGGTGAAATTACTGGGCAAATGAGACTTAACATTATGTCTCAGGGTGACAAGCGCAATTGTAGTGCCGCTCAGAATTTTTGGGTTTTTCAAGAATTCTAAGCGGCACTGCATTGTAATGTCTCGTACCGTATTGGCATAAAAAAATCTCTAGTCTATCGCTGTACCAAATTTCAACAAAATCTGTTTAGTAGCTCCAGCGGAAAAGCGTAACAAACAAACTTACATTCACATTTATAATATTAGTAGGGATTGTATCAAGTGAGAATACGTATAAGTGATATATATTTGCTGCGTGTCTTTTTTCTAATTTACGGATAGTTAGAACCACGGCAACATTATCTATTTATCTTCTACTCCGAACACATTACGTTAGCGAAGTGTAGATAGACCCAAAAGGATTATTCTGTTCAAGAAAATATCCCATTCTATTAGAGTACGTGCCGACCTGTTTACTTTTTTTTTCTTATAATCCTACTTAACTGTCTAACAATAATGTAGTACGGTAATAATTTTGACGTTTAATCATATTACTCATGAAGAAGCATTTTAATAATTAATATTTTATTTTATTTATTTATAAGGAAGCCAAAGTGCATACAACTATCTTAATCTATAGATACATTCAAAAATTCTTTTATAATGTTGTATACTCCACTTACAGGCTAACTCGACATGCTTAATAGTATTACATACATTCTTTGTTAAACTAAAACTTTTTAAAACAATTATTGAAAAAATTTAACCAATTAAAGTCACAAGCAAAAGGCTGATAAAAGAAATAACTATGTTCTTACTCAATAAATAAGAAAAACTAAAGAATAAAACAATAACTACGAACAATGACTAACCATCTTGCAGTACTTTCATAATTTTTTTGACTTTTTTTTTAAAACATTTAATAGGTGCTTGGAATGTCGTTGCAGATACTGCGGGGTACATGATAGAATAAGCACCGAATCAATCATGTAGGTACCTCTTTAGGAAGATCTTTGTGCATACAATAGTTCGTTTATTTTATTAATTCTTGATTTGCTAAAACTTTCTCATACTTTCAGTAGGGGTGACACGTATTAATCGTCACAGGTATCAGTAGCAGGTTTTAAAATATCACCACTTGTCACTGTGACAACATACAAAAAGTAACAGTGACAAGTAAGATAGAGTATTTAGTATCGCCTGTTATTTGAGTAACAGCTGTTACTGGTTACTGATAGAATCATTCAGTAAAAACTAGTATTTTGTCACAGCTATTATTATGTGGTTTGTGTTTGTAGGTCTGTTATGTCATATATTATATATTTGATTAAATAATTTGCAATAGTTATGGCTCAGCTTTTTTTTAAATGTGGGATAATTTAAATCCCGTTTACTTATATTGATTTCTGATTTTTATTTCTGATATTTTCGTCAATAATAAAATTTATTGTTTATACTATTTAATAGTATTTATTATTATCGTGCATATTTTTTAAATACATAACTTACATGCATTTATTTAACATACTATTTGATTAGATAATAAATGTAGGTGACTGAAATATTAAAGTACAATTCAATTGAAACCGATGTTTTTCCAGTAAGTATCTAACTTTTTATTCTGATTTTTTTCGACTAACTTCAGTCCCCCCATTTTATACGAGAAAAAGTTACGCAACCAACAAGACGATCACCTACGGTTAAGTGACACCCACTGCCAGCCATTCGTTTTTCAAGGAACCCCTTTTTTGTAGGACAAATGAGCGTACGGGTCACCTGGTGTGAAGTGGTCACCGCCATCCACATTGCAACACCGAAGGAATAACAAGAGCGGTGCCAGCCTTTAAGGACCCTTTACACTTTACAGCCACTTTGTGGAATCAACTGCCGGCTGCACTATTCCCGAAGCGATACATCTTAAGGACATCAAGCTTACTACTTTAACAGCTGGCAACGCACCACTTGGAATAGAATTATATTACACTCGGATTTCACATCAAACGTAAAACTTGTTACTTTTACTTTGTTAACATTATTTTGTAGAAATCCTATTAAATTTAATCAATATTATTTTGAAAATTACATTCAGTAATTTTCATCTATCTTCATATTATAGAATTATTATAATTCTAAGTTTTAAGCATAGTTATTTTTACATTCCTCAAGACCGATCATTGGCAAGTTTCTCCTACAAAAATATTTCGTTTTGTTCACTCTATGCCTTATAATATTTACTTTAGGGGCTGTTTCTCAATGTCCAAATAAGTTCCTGATAGGCTACTCGCTACTTACCTATCGAATAAAGACATCATTATAACACTAGAAATAAGGGATTGCTTGTAACTAATTCTTGTAGGCTTCATAAGATACTTTATAATAGCTTTAAGGGTAACACTTCTATAATAAAGTCCCAGCCACTGTTCAGGTATTATCTATAAATAAATTTAAATATTTTCTAAAAAATGGTTCTAAATGATCGGACAGCCTGGGACTAGATTGTGATTTTTTTTATAGCGATAGAAATGACTGTACAATATTGTATATTTTTATTGAAAAGAGCGCAAAAAAAGAATGCTGGGAGAGTTTCTTGCACCGCTTCTTCTCTCTCAGAGCGCCATTTATTTCCGAAGCGGTAATAGTATCTATTTATTAGAAATGATATCAAACAGAATTCTAAAGGAATCAATTTTGAGAAAATAAATGCCTTCTATGCCTTTTATGCCTTCATTTGCGTTTCACAACGTATAGATAGTGTTATCTAGCAGTAAGAGCTATTTATGTTATAGGATGGATGTAGTAGCAGTTATCATAGTTATCTGATGAATCGCATGACAGAGTGACAAGCATTTGACAAAATAATGTCGATTTATATAATAGTAGGGGAGCCCAAGAGACTAAATAGGGAATTACTCGAGCGTCGTGAATACCTATTGGATTGTGTAGATTAGATTCTAAAAAGAAAAAAGTTTATATTATGATGTATTACCTGCACTAGTGGGGGGCGTGTACAATAATGTCTTTAATTTACCTAGCCTATATCAATCTGCTACTCTCTTTAACGTGACGGCTAAAGAAGTCCTTTTCTTCTTTTCGATATCAAATTAATATAAAACAACGAGTCCGAATGACGAAATGAAATAAATGATTTTCACAATTGACAAGAAAATACTTCAAACAAACTGTATAACAAATAAGATTTACCCTAAAGAAGCTTTATGAATATAATCTGCTTTGAAAGTTTTGTTTTTCATTTCTTCACGAAATGAGCTTAAAGAAAAAGTTATGTTTTGAATTTTCTCTTGATTGCGATATTTTTACAAAAGTATTGTAGGTACAATAAAAACTTCGTTTACCTGTTTGTTATGAAATCTTAAAAATAATGTGTATTATTCCGAGACTGGAATGGTGTAGCCCCATAATAACCCTAGCGACGTCTCTCAACTTTCTTTTAAAGCAGTTTTCGTCGACTGTCATTAATATCATTTTATTTTATCGCTTAGCTACGTTAGATTTTATGTCTTTATTTATTTATTTATTAAAGCACATCACATCATATACAATACAATTCTGCTAATCTTATGTTACGATTAGTAGTTCTAAAGTGTAGTACAATTATGGTGAAATTACAAAAAATACGCCCTTTTTACTTCTGAAAAATTTAACCAATATTATCGCTACATTAAAAACAAAATAAGAAATGAAAGTACAAATTACAAATTTAACTTATTAATTGAAATAACGGAGACGACAAAAAAAAAGAGAAAAAGTACTTATTTGACAAATGCAGATTGAGTGCCAGCTAAACGTTGTTGACCAGCCAATATATTATCAATTTCTAAATTGGTATCATTTAACTTATTGTACTCGCGAAGAATACGAGCGAGAGGTGCCTGAACTCCCAGGTTGGTTTTTACAGAAGGAACTTGGAAGATTCTCTTGATTTGAACCTTGGGAATCAATATGGGACACCAAGGTTAATAATATTCTGTAAGAGGTTACTACTTTGTATGTGACCGTTTAAGAGTTTGTACAGAAATATTCCTTACGGCAAGAGATCTCCGATCGAGCAATGAAATCATATTAAATTTCCTGAGGCGCTGATGGTACGAGTTTCTATGAGAGAATCCAATACTAATGTTTGCAAGGTGTAGTGTGAATGCTCTTTGGATACTCTCAATGCGTTGCGAATTGATCGTATATAGCGGATATGTCTTTCAAATGTTCTGCGGTTTTTTCCAAATCAATTCTAGTTCAAATCATGTAGCTTCTTCCCCACCACTGTCAAAATCTTTTTCTCAATTTTTATTAGCGCTTTGTCGTATGTCGTATGTTCATTAAAAGTCATAATCTGTATTGTTCTTATCAATAAGTGTTTGTGGATTTTCCTATTGCATAATTTACCCTGGTTTGAATCTGGCTATCTTCATTGTAAAAATTACATAAAATCCATTCAGGGAAAATACTCTATAATGATTTCATTAGGCGGCATAAAGTGGCATAGATGGCTTTTATTTTCTTGAAAAATTGATTCATCTAGAATTTTTCTTGTTGTTCAAACACTCGGCAGCGCTCTGGGAGAAGATTCGGCGCAAGATACTCTGCCACCATTCTTTTTTTGCGCTCTTTTTAATAAAATATACAATTATTCTGAAGGGCTTTCTTTCGGAATTATTCCGTAGCTCGTGAAATTACTGGGCAAATGAGACTAAACATCTTATGCCACAAGGTGACGAGCGAAATTGTTGTGTCGCTTAGTATTTTCGGGTTTTTCATGAATCCTGAGTGGCACTGCATTGTATATGTAATAGCCAGGGCGTATCAATTACCATCAGCACCACAACGTACTGCTCGTCTCATCCCTTACTGTCTTAAAAAAAGATATTCTGTGTGTATATATATTATATAGGTATTCAGCTGTAGAGTAGTAGGAGAACATTTAAATTTATTTATAGATAATGCCTGAACAGCGACTGGGACTTTATTATAAAGCTGTATACATATATCTTTAAAGCTATAATGCTGTATCTCATGAAGCCTACTAGAATTAGTTAATTTATTTCAGTTTATAGTATCCCAACAACGAAAACAAAGTTATGTATGAATCTTTCATTTGATTTTCAGTCCCTTGAAACTTGGAAGACGGAATATTTTTCAAATATATATTTTTATAATTTTCTTTGTCTATCACTGAGTCGGCTATTTTAATAACAAAATCCCAATCTGCGATCAATATCTTATTAGGTTTCTGTGTTTGATCGGTCCTAATTGAATTTGTATTTGTTCCTTTGAGTTAATACTCACAATTCAATAATGGATTTCCAACTTAAAACAACTTTATACTTTGTTTAACTAGTTTTTGGTGGATTTTGTAAACTTATTGCTTATCAAATTTACTACAAATGGGTTAGTTCTTAACGTATGCTAATGGAGCTTACTTACTTACTATCTCAAGTATTTGTAGAGTAAAGTAAACAATTAAATAAACACTTTTAAAGGATTAAATCGCGAGTGTGTAATTGTAACTGTGTTTTTACATCATATTTTGCATAAAAGTTAAATTCTTATTTTTATTTCAGTAGTTTTAGTAGTTTAACCCGACGTTTCAAGACCTTTCTTGAACTCGTTTTCAGGGGGACAGGGGGAATAAAAATGTAACTTTTACGCAAAAACCTGATGTAGAACACTGCTACAATTACAAGCATTTTAATCCATTAAAAGGTTTTTATTTAAGTGTAACACTCGCGTTAATCAAAGAAAATACTGAAGTAAACAACTTTTCAAAACTTTTTGGCGGGTGCAGTGCTTATCCCCTCGTCAGTTATATATTTAAATACCAAAATTTAGCCACACAACAGCATATCCATAAGTAATTTTGTCTCTCTAAAAAACCACTACTAAAACATTGCTTCTGACTTACACGTATACAGTCCATTTTTATCCTGCCAGTTCTATTGCGATATAAATATATATTTAAAGAGGTTGCAGTGTTCATGAGAACCATTATCAGATAAATAATTTTCTCAAAAAATATCTAGTTGAAACTTCTATATTCTATACTTATCTAAAAAAAAGATAACTGAATAAAGGAACATAAGAATTTTGCATAGGAAAACGACATTCTGTATCGTCTTATTTTTTCAGGGATTCATCATATTAAGTAGTAATAGGTCCCTTTTCTAATAGCATCTGTTTCTTATGGGTCTTTTCAGCTTCAATAAAAAGTTAGGTACAAAATACATCAATGTGTTATCTTTATCTAAATCATCATCATATAATATCAAACGATTACGACAGTCAAAAAAACTAATTTTGTGATTACATTTCCGTCTACAAAACTCTCATCATAATACCCAAATGCTCCACATAAGATATACACACATACCCACACATATGGGCAAATGATGAAAGGACACACACGGAAGTAAACTGAATGTTATACGTACTCACTGTTATTTTCTTGTTTCAGTTTATCTTTTGGAAGCTACTTAATAATTTTGTCTTGCCTAAATAATATAAAATCTCTGTTGGCACAATACTTTAGCAAATAAGTGATGTTATGTGCTGTAGATTTTATGAAATAAATAAATAATAATAAATTTATGGGTTTTCAGAACCCCCCCCCACTAATGTTGTAAATATGATAGTTTCCTTAAAAAATTCCTGTTTATAATAAATCCAAATGCTGTTTTTCATGTTAAGCTGGACGCAAGAAATGTATCATTATGAAGGAACAACCAAAAAGTTCCTTTCAGTCACTTTTTGTATCGATGCTTGCCTACCGTAATAAATCAAGCCTGTTGTTACACTGAGGAAAAGTAATAAAAATATATAACCTAAGACTTAATGATATATTATATTGTAATATTTATTGGATACATTTTCCACTATACGTGGTCATATTTTGTAGATTAGAATAATTTCTAGTTACGGCACAAAGTTATAAGACTCACTGAGACCGACATCTTTGCGACATTTGCTGTCTTCAAAGTCAAAGCCAAATTAACTTTATTCAATTAGGCTCAAACTAATTGTTCCGAAGAGCTGTTTAACCTGATTCCTGCCGCCGAACCTTCCGAATTCCACCTTCGCACGACACGGCACAAGTTAGGATATCATCCCCACCATCTGGATGTGTGGCGGTCCTCTAGCAGTAGGGTTTTCAAGGAGCTTTCTTCCACGTACAACATAGCTGTGGAATGAGCTTCCTTATGCGGTGTTTCCGCGACGATACGAGATGGGTACCTTCAAAAAAAGCACATACTCCTTCTTTAAAGGCCGGCAACGCTTCTGTGATTCCTCTGGTGTTGCAAGAGATTGGGGCGGCGGTGATCACTTAACACCAGACCCGTACACTCGTAAAAAAAACAAATCGCTTTTGAGTAGCCACTATAAATATAACTTTTAAATGAATGAATTGAATTTACCATTCGTTCGGATAGTCAAAGGCAGTCATAACAGCAGCCCCAGCATCAAATAAGTAACTTGGACGTGAGAAGGAAATAAACACTATTTTGTTTCAGTATCTATGAAAATATACAGCAAATTAAATGCATGACTATTGAATACAATTTATTCAGGCTTGTTTTAATTAATTACTAAATCGGTTACTCATGCGTCGCTCATTAGCTGAGTTATGAAAGTTTTCTGCTTCACTTGGTGTCTGATATGAATGTTTCCGGAGCTTAAACAGCAAAGTTTTACTATGTTGCTTATATAAATCATATCTAACATAAATTACTTACGAATTTAATAGTATAATTTTTAATACAATTAATGGTATAATTTGGAAAAATTTTTGGAGATAGATGATGTCGCAATGCAATGTTTTTGCATAAGTACTTATTTCATTTATTTAGATTCACCACCAATTAGAATATAAGATTTATAATTAACCTAAGTTACAAAAGCCTTATTACTAAATTCATTACCTTTTAAGGTGAATACCGAATGCGAAAACATGGGTGAAATACTTATTTAAAATAATATAAATTATAAAACAACCATTGCATGATCTAAGGAAATTAGGAAATGAATTAAATCTACCAAACAAATTAAGAACACAATATATTATGAACTATTTATTTATAATATATTCTTTTACATTTATGCGATACTTTGGCAACGAATCTCTGAATAGGTCTAAGCATTTACTCTACTCTCTAGTAATTTCATTGAAACACAATAATGACGCCAGCTGGAACGCCTCTCGATGTTCTGCCCAGGCAAGCTTTAGATAAATGGAAA
Source organism: Leptidea sinapis (assembly GCF_905404315.1). NCBI lineage: Eukaryota > Metazoa > Arthropoda > Insecta > Lepidoptera > Pieridae > Leptidea > Leptidea sinapis. The sequence continues at coordinate 27,776,013 of NC_066265.1, forward strand.
TTGAATTCACATTTACAAAATTGGCAACCAAGTTACTCGTGTTACTTAGTTGATTCATTTGCTAGATAATCTGTGGAATCCCAACTATCTTCACGTTACGTTGAGATATCGTTTCAATAACGGTCATATAACTATTACATTTGCTTGAGTGACTTCGAATTTTGTAGGTAATAAAGAGGTTTTTTAAACCAATTTTGTTATACGAGAGTATATTCTTTTGTTTATACATAATTAATAGTCTTTAGTCATGTAGCAGTACATATTGTTCGATTGATTATTAATTTTCTTGAGCAAGTAATAACTCTTATTTTACTAATGATATTTGTTTGGCGAGTTAAATTCATAATTACACAAACAGTTTTATTTGCTTGATGGTGCTATAAGAACTTGCCCTCATTTTGCAAAATTTCTTTATTCTTGTTCAAAGAGACGCCTGTTGGGTTTTGATTTACTAGCATTTTAACATTTTATAAGGCATAAATAGTTGCATCTTTATGTTGCTTCTATATAGCCTTAATTTGTTTACACCTTGTAAACAAATTAAGGCTTCATGTCGTAATTTTTCGATGTAACTACCAATTAATTCCTAGGGATGGTTTCTGAGAAAAATAATTTTCCGGACGAACAGGCAAGTTCCATTTTTCAATTAAAGGTGTAGAACACTGAGAATAACAACACTCTGTAAAATCGTTGTTCGAATCTTATGCTTTTCTAGCTATATTAATCCATACAGCTTCATCTCAGGAAACACTGTCAAACCAAAAACATGAAGCAAGTGCGGACGTGGTCCTCAAAATCTTCACGCAGCCAAAGAGTAGACAGATTCCTACCCTCAAAATTGCCGAGACGGCGACAATAAATATCCTCCCTAACGTACACACATACCCCGGCATGCGGCAAAACATTATGCTCAATTTTGTACCCGGGAATGTTTAATATGACGTATCGCTAGGTCGAGATATCTGCGTCTCCGTAAGGAAACACAAGGCCGGCTGGCGTTTAAATTGGAGTGTTCCGGACCTCGACACTAACCTATTCGAAAAATAGCTGCACTAGGCCGCTACTTCATGCCGGTATTCTGTGCGAGTGTGGTAAGTAACCCGGATGAGTCTGGCCCGATTGGGCTGACGTCATAAGACAACAGCGTAACTCTCCCACTTCTAAAAAAGTCACGGAAACATGGTGCTTACTACCTTATTTATGATGATAGCTGTCCGTACCAGTAGCTGTCCATATCCTACGGCACGTACATGTGATTCCTAATCTAGGATGCATAATTCATTTGGTCGGCCAGAAGTAAATGGTTAGGTGCATCACAAGAGGGACGTCTGGTGATGAGATACAAACTGCCTTCCTGTTAAGTTAGACGAACCAATTTGAGCTATTTTCGAATACTTAATAAGTTTCAATCCATTTGACTTGTTAGGTACAAGTACAAGCAAGTAGCTTGCCTACCCAGGCAAGAGACTATACTATGCAAGAAACATTTAATACCCAAGATAATTCAGGTCTGAGACTTTTTTTTAATGAAAATAAGGGACGAGACGAGCACGACGTTCAGCTGATGGTAATTGATATGCCATACCCATTACAATGCAGTGCCGATCAAGATTCTTAAAAACCCAAAAATACTGAGCGGCTCTACAATTGCGCTCGTCACCTTGAGATATAAGATGTTAAGTCTCATTTACCCAGTAATTTTACTAGTTACGGCGCCCTTCAGACCGATACACAGTAATTATTTCACTTGTTACGGCGCCCTTCAGACCGACACACAGTAATTATTTCACTTGTTACGGCGCCCTTCAGACCGAAACACACCAATGATTTCACTAGTTACGGCGCCCTTCAGACCGGAACACAGTAATGTTTACACATTTGGGCTGCAAGGCAGAAATAGGCGCCGTTGTGGAACCCATAATCCATAATCTAGCCGGCATCCTGCGCAAAAGAGCCTCCACTTGTTTCGTATTGACATTTAGTACATAATATCATTTTAGTATATAATATCTCTCTGCTCGCAAATTTGTTGGTAACACTAGTCAAAATTCAATCATCAATCATGTTTTTTTTTTCTGATTTAATTTTTGACTTTGACTGCATAATTGAATTTCTACTTTGTATATATTAAAATTTAATCGATAATTTTAAGCCTATAACACTTAGTGCTAATATTACTCTAACTTTTACGCAATAACACTTAAATTGTGATTGAAGGTTAATTAGAAAAAGTAAAATTATATAACAGCAAGATACGTTTTGCGCAGGTTAAATTTATAGGTTAGTACAGAATCGTATAAACTTAGTTATGACTGCTATAGGAAATCTCATTACCCGATGAAATATATACCGGGTTTATACTTTACGATGTTTTAACGACATTGACAGATATAAAGTTTGGATTTGTGATATTCATTTGCTGTAAGAAGAAATAGATTTGAATAATTGTTTATGTCGGTGACTCAATAGGTTTAAACGTTGACTCTCACCACTGAGCCCACGGTTCGATCCTACAATTTATGGACGATGCGGGACTCGAACGCGCGACCTCTCGTGTTCTGTGCGAGTGCTCTTCCACAGAGCCCACTCTACGAGTGACGTACGTGAGAGGTCGAGTCCCGTACCGTTTATAAATTTTGTTTTCAAATTATTTTGTGTTATGGCTCCCAGAAGTTAGGGTTATGACTTTATGAAAGAGATATTTGAAAGAGCGACATCTCAAGTTCATCTCCTAATATTGGGGTTGAGGAGGTTATCAACTGTAAAGTAGATCCTGTAGATGAAGCCACAACCTGAGAGTTGAACAGAGACATGTCAAGATTTATGTCACTCGACCTGGTGGCTCAATGGA